>NC_056744.1:1679116104-1679380993 GCF_019279795.1 Protopterus annectens | reverse complement strand
GACTTTGGAATCCGGCCGACCGAAGGGCTGCCTGAGGCAGGACAACCCATATGTGATGACTGCAGATGCATCCTTGAAGGAGATCTAGTAGACAGCTTAAAAACTGAATGGCTGAACATTTGTTGGATATTAAGCATGATAAACCCGCCAATGCTCTTAGTAGACATATACATGATCGTAAAGATCACAAGTTTAAGTTTTTAGTCATTTAACAGATAGTGAAAGATTTACAAGGAATAACCTTAGATATTCACTTGGATATTTGCGAGCTTAAGTGGCAGTTACAAATGAATGCAACCGAATATTCAGGAATTAAAGAAATGACAGCTATTTCATGTGTTTTAAAATTGGAAAACATTTTTGGTTAAACGTTGCTTTTATTCATTAACAAGATATTATATCATTTATTGAGATACATGCTATTTTTTTATCAGGCAATACATTTCCATTTTATTTATATATATATACATATATATATATATATATATATATATATATATATATATATTTGTGCGTTTTTAAATCTTGTGTGAATACTTAATTGACTATTTAATATGCTAATTGTGTTCTTATATATAGGCTGGGTGGGATAACTATTCTTTGTTCTGAGGAAGCCCTTGTAAGAAGGAGGAAAGCGCTCAACAGTGTGAATAAAGTGTGGATTTTTCCATTTGTGCAGAGTCCTGGGTTGTGTGCACCCACACACACACACCCACCCAGCAGCAGTAGTTTCACACACACACACACACACACACACACACACACACACACACACACACACACACACACACACAGCAGCAGTAGTTTCACACACACACACAGCAGCAGTAGTTTCACACACACACACACACCCAGCAGCAGTAGTTTCACACACACCCACAGCAGCAGTAGTTTCACACACACACACACCCAGCAGCAGTAGTTTCACACACACACCCCACCCAGCAGCAGTAGTTTCACACACACACACACACCCAGCAGCAGTAGTTTCACACACACACACACCCAGCAGCAGTAGTTTCACACACACACACACACACACACAGCAGCAGTAGTTTCACACACACACACACACAGCAGTAGTTTCACACACACACAGCAGTAGTTTCACACACACACAGCAGCAGTAGTTTCACACACACAGCAGCAGTAGTTTCACACACACACACACACACACACACACACACACACCCAGCAGCAGTAGTTTCACACACACACACACACACACACACACACACACACACACACACACCCAGCAGCAGTAGTTTCACACACACACACACACACACACACACACACACACACACACACACACACACACACACCCAGCAGCAGTAGTTTCACACACACACACACACACACACACACACACACACACACACACACACACACACACACAGCAGTAGTTTCACACACACACAGCAGCAGTAGTTTCACACACACACACACAGCAGCAGTAGTTTCACACACACACACACACACACACACACACACACAGTAGTTTCACACACACACACACACACACAGCAGCAGTAGTTTCACACACACACACACACACACACACACACCCAGCAGCAGTAGTTTCACACACACACACACACACACACACACACACACACACACACACACACACACACACACACACACACACACACAGCAGCAGTAGTTTCACACACACACACACACACACACACACACACACCCAGCAGTAGTTTCACACACACACACACACACACACACACAGTAGTTTCACACACACACACACACACACACACACACACACCCAGCAGTAGTTTCACACACACACACACACACACACACACCCAGCAGTAGTTTCACACACACACACACCCAGCAGTAGTTTCACACACACACACACACACACACACACACACACACACACACACACACACACCCAGCAGTAGTTTCACACACACACACACACACAGCAGCAGTAGTTTCACACACACACCCAGCAGCAGTAGTTTCACACACACACACACACACACACACACACACACACACACACAGCAGTAGTTTCACACACACACACCCAGCAGTAGTTTCACACACACACACACACACACACACACACACACACACACACACACACACACACACACACACAGCAGCAGTAGTTTCACACACACACACACACACACACACACACACACACACACACACACACACACACACCCAGCAGTAGTTTCACACACACACACACACACACACACACACACACACACACACACACACACACACACACACACACACAGCAGCAGTAGTTTCACACACACACACACACACACACACACACACACACACACACACACACACACACACACACACACACACCCAGCAGCAGTAGTTTCACACACACACACACACACACACAGCAGTAGTTTCACACACACACACACACACACACAGCAGTAGTTTCACACACACACACACACAGCAGCAGTAGTTTCACACACACACACACCCAGCAGCAGTAGTTTCACACACACACACACCACCCAGCAGCAGTAGTTTCACACACACATCCCTCCATCCACCCAGCAGCAGTAGTTGCCACACACATCCCTCCATCCACCCAGCAGCAGTAGTTGCCACACACATCCCTCCATCCACCCAGCAGCAGTAGTTTCACACACACACCCCCACCCAGCAGCAGTAGTTTCACACACACCCCCACCCAGCAGCAGTAGTTTCACACACACACACCACCCAGCAGCAGTAGTTTCACACACACACACACACACCCAGCAGCAGTAGTTTCACACACACACACACCCCCACCCAGCAGCAGTAGTTTCACACACACACCACCCAGCAGCAGTAGTTTCACACACACACCCCACCCAGCAGCAGTAGTTTCACACACACATCCCTCCATCCACCCAGCAGCAGTAGTTTCCACACACATCCCTCCATCCACCCAGCAGCAGTAGTTTCACACACACACACACACCCACCCAGCAGCAGTAGTTTCACACACACACACACACAGCAGCAGTAGTTTCACACACACACACACACAGCAGCAGTAGTTTCACACACACACACACACCCAGCAGCAGTAGTTTCACACACACCACCCAGCAGCAGTAGTTTCACACACACACACACCCACCCAGCAGCAGTAGTTTCACACACACATCCACCCAGCAGCAGTAGTTTCCACACACATCCACCCAGCAGCAGTAGTTTCCACACACATCCATCCATCCACCCAGCAGCAGTAGTTTCCACACACACCCACCCAGCAGCAGTAGTTTCCACACACACACACACACCCAGCAGCAGTAGTTTCCACACACACACACACACACACACACACACACACACACACACACACACACACACACACACACACCCTCAGCAGCAGTAGTTTCACAACCACCCCACCTCCCAGCAGTTTCAATGAGCAGCATCTCCTTAGCAGAAAACAAAACATAACTAGGAGACACATCTCCTTACAGGCAGAACTGTATACAGCAGCAAATACATATGAGAAGCATCTCCTCGGCGTAAAATGAGCAGCACAAACATAATACATGCAGAAATTCACATCCAAATGAGAAGCAAGCATCTCCTCCAGCAGTAACAGTAACAGACCCTCGGCATAAAATGAGCAACACTAACGGACAGCAGTAAAAGCATAATATTTATGGAAAATCAGCAATTCGGCATGCAAATGAGAAGCATCTCCTACAGCAGTAATGGTCCGGACCCTCAACATAAACATACAAATGAGCAGCATCTGCTTAGCAGCAAAAAAAAAAAACAAAACAAAAAAAAAAAAAAACATAATATTACATAGGTAGGTACTCGGCTATCTGCCCTAGAGCCTATTACATATGGATCAATCTCCTGCAGCTGTAACAGCATACACATTGCACACCTCATTACATGCACAACTCCATAATGGATCCTTGGCATTTCAGAAGAAAAATACAAATGAGCAGATGCTAAAGAAAAAGAAAACATAACATAATACAGCAGTAATGGGCCTACAGCTTACACACACACCTCCCTACATGCCGAACTACATAACGGAAATGGACCCTTGGCATTTTAGAAGATTGCAGCATCTCCTTAGAACCAAAAAATAAAAAAATACATACACAGATTGATCTCCTGCAGCACTAACGGCACACACACCTCCTTACATGTACAACTAGTACTATATAATGGACACTCGGCATTTCAGAATAAAAACATACTTGGGTGGGTGGATTGGAAGTTTTAGTTTATAGTGCAGTCAAACAGTAGTAAACACCCTCTCCAGCCCTCAGTCAAATTCCAACAGGCTGGCAGTCTGCTCACAAAGCTGACATCATCACGTGTGCCCCTGCATGTGATGACATCAGCAAAAAATGCACCAAAAAAACAATTAAAAAAAACCTGGGAAATTAAAGGGGCCACTCGGTAATTCGGGACACCCATTATTTTCACCTCAAACCCAGTAAATAAGAAGGAATTCGGTATGGTTGAGAGGTATGCCAGAGACATTATAAAATGGATGTGCAGGACAGGCATTGAGGCATAAGCTGATACCACCACCATCATGGCAAATATGACAGATGTATTGTTCAGCCTATGAGACAACATAGATGAGGGCATGCAATACCTGGATCAATTGATTAGCATGCTGAAGAAGCATGTAGACATCTTCACTGCTACCACAGGCTCATCTGCTAACATGCACTAGGACGATACCACTCATCTGCCTCCACTGTGGATATGTCCCACAGGACAGGTTGGTCACATTCATGTACTGCTTCTCCACCACACCACATGCCAGTGGTCAGCCATGGCCTCTTGTGCAGACATAGCCTACATGGAATGACCAAGCAGTCACTGTCATCAGTTCACCTTAATCCTTACTGACAGGTGTGGATGCCCATGCCACTCCTACAAGGGATGCACCCATAGCCAAAGGCATTCAAGTTGTGCATCAATACTGACATCCCGCAACACCTGTCACAGCTATACATGCACAGTTAAACAACATCTGCAGGTACTTTGTGAGCAGGAACCCATACTGAGAAAAGTACCTACTATATCTGTATACCATGACTCATCAGGAAGCATCACCCCCTTCCTGCAGATTACACCTATCTTACCACAATCACCTAGCCACATCACTTACTCCCCATTTCAGCAATGTGCCCACTATTGATACCTCTTAATCTGCCTCTCCCCACCTGTGCAAATGATGATAACTGTGCCCTACCATCACTGCGCCCTACCATCACTGCTGTGTTTCATTGGTAGGTATTATCTGCTGCACTGTACAGCATAATCTAGGTACAGTACTGCACACATCAGTTTTAATGCATGTTGAGTCTATTCTAGCCCACAGTTGTGGAGCAGACACCAAATATTTGCCAGTGCTACAATGTACTGCACCTGCCTCTGCCTCTCCTAGTCCTCCCTTACTGTTACTTTCTCCAACAGCTCATCAACCAGTGCTTCCTATAACACTGACTATGGTCAATCTGGCCCTCCAGTGGTAATCACCTGCTCTAACCGTCTGCATAATACCATGCTTTGCAATAGCTTGCAGACAGCAAATACCTTGTTGTGGTCCCCAAAGCATACTGCAGTGTGCTGATAAAAGAAACTAGGAAGTGATCCTTTGATAATTTGAGCATACACTCAATGATGTTGGTGTATGTGACACTGCAGAGTTCTATGGAATCTCAGCCATGCTTTGTAGATTGATTACTAATGTCATAAACCATGGCTGTAGGTGCATTCAGCATCATCAATATGATGTTCACAAGGGAAATCACCCCTCACATATAGCTAGTATTTGTCTGACGTGCCAGAAGTGGGAATTGTCTGGACGGCACTCACACACATTCTAAATAATACACCCTGAACATTACATAACACCTGGCAATTAATGCAGTGGCAACCTGACTGACATACCATTGCCATGTCGACTAGGTGGAGCTTTAATGGTGATGTGGGTGCAATCAGTGGCCCCCAAACCTTAAGTCAATGGGCTATTTCAAAGAATGGTGGTGCTTCTCTCCTCTTCAATCTGTGGGAACCACATATGCCCACCTCATGCTGTAGTATAACATCAATGAACTAATAATTGCCAGGCAGATGCCTGTGATATGCCCACTGTATCCCATGATGGCCACTGGAAGGCCTAGTAGCAAGGACAGACAAAGTTACCCACACCTTACTGCTGTCAGGAGCTGGTATCAAACACAACCTGTAAGATTCCAAATGATAATGGCACATGTCTACAAGCTCTCTCATGGTGTTTCTGTCCACAGCACAGCTTTTGATTATGTCCTTAAAGAGGTGGTGATGGTATGTTAGGAATGGTCAGATCAGTTTGTGACAAGGGAGCAATAAAGCATGCCATCAGTTACACACTGACTATAAGAATGGCACCCAAAATATACGGTCTCGCTAATGCAGGTGCTACTCCTAGCATCTTAGCATGGTCTTATTCTCTGTTCACCAAGAAACGATGGCATACAAATTTGCAAACTGACACACCATGTTGAGCAAGTTTTATACACTTCTGAATCACTCAGTCATGTTGTTCACTCTCATTTGCATTTCTAATTGGTCTTATTACCATAATGCTACTCATGTCCATATCATTATATGTTCATTTGCACACGATGTTGGCTACAGTATTTCACCAGGTAGCACAATGGTGCAGCCTGAGACTCTGATTTGGCCCACCCTGTACATCACCATGCAACACAAATTCAATTAACACATTACGCTGTTTATGAATCACAACTTAAATCATTACTTTTCTGTTTATATATTACAATGACACTGTACACTAAACTCTAAATACTCCAGATGAAGACTATTGCTTACTACTCATAAAATATAACTGTATACTTAGATGTGAAGTTGCTTTTAGTTTACATGCCTGTTTTTTCATAAAAAAAACTAAAAAAGAATGTTTACACTGAGGAAAACTGTTTCATGTGACAAGCAATGCCTTTTCTTCTACTAGCTAAGGTGGAAAACAGCCCCTTAGACACACAGGCCAACCCTTTATTCCAGGGTCTATATCACCATGTCGAATGGTGATATGTTCAAACGCATTATATTCGAAATGCAAAGTCCGAAAGTTTTAAAGTCCAAAGATTCAGAACACTGTTTTTTCTCAGGGAAAAAAATCGGTGGGCCGTCTTTGGGGCTTTGCTATTTCCTCCACTGTAGTGTGGTCTCGGAGTTGGTATATTTAAGTAGGGGGGGTGTCTCGGAGTTGGTATGTATATTTAAGTAGGGGGGTGTGTGTGGGGTGTCCCACTTAAGATTCTTTTAAAGTTGTTTCTTTTTTTTTTTTTTTAATGGATCAGCAATTTATTTTCCCAAGGAAAAAAATTGCTGTTCCATGGGTTCGAAGTTTAGGACTTTACAGTTCGAACATGAAACATTCAAACTTATCACCATTCAACATGGTGATATAAACCCTTTATTCCATACTACAGCTTAACTAAACATGCTGCATACATCTGTCAGGACACAAAGTGGAACTGCCATATTAATTAGATACTTCGGACAGAAGAGAGTTGTTAAGAGAAAAAGTTTTAAAAACATACTGTTATTTGTCTTTTTCCTGTTCTTGCAAAGTGAACATGTTATTTGTTGAGATATGCCTATCAAAGATGGGCCTCATCTGTGAAGAAAATGCAGCATTGCTTATGAACCTGAATGATATCTGTTTTCTGCATTTCAGAATAAAGAGATTTGGTTATAGCTCAGTGAAGCCTGGGATAAGGATGCACGGCCGAGTAAGAGTTAATTTACTGGGGCAGGCTGTGTGCCTGGAAATTTTGAGCTACCGTTGTTGAATTGAACATTTTGTACTTCTTGAACATTCTGTACTAGCTGTGGGTTTGAGGTAATTTGTGATAAACATGTTTTTCCTATATGTTTTTCATAGCCAACTGTCAACGGTCGGAAATGTAACAAAAAGTTGTTTTGCTTGCAGTATAAAAGTTGATGTCAGTAAACAAGTTGATCAGATCAGTCCAGACTGGACATCTTGGCCAACATGCTGTGTAATCTGGTTAGCTGCTAATAAAGGAAAATTCATCACCTGAGGCAGATGCGACTCGTTTGAATTTTTTTCTTCTGACAAGAGTCCTACAGGCAAAAATATTTGCAGAGTGTCTTTATACTTTACACAAGGCTCAGCTATAGAAACATAGATTATAGCACCAGATAAAGATAATTTATCCCACCTAATCTCTAGACTGGCATATCTGTTTAAACCAACAGCTTACTTTACATTTCTGATCACATCTAAGAGCTCATTTATGTTGGGACTCAAATTTTTAAACTTATTTACTGTTTGAATAGTGCTATTTTTTCAGTTACACTGTCCCAATCATTCATCACCTTTTCTGTGAAATAATACTCCCTCTTACTCCTCTGAACAAGGTGCATCTTCAGATGGTGTCCTCTTGTTCTGTGACATCTTTTGTTTTGTTTCTAATATGGCAACCACACGGAACCTATTACCACTTCTGTGGTGCTTAAGTGTTTTTTTCTACCTCCTTTGTTCAAGAATATATATATTTATATTTATTAAAGTTCATGGAGGTTCTCTGTGTAGGTCGTCTGGTGTAGACCATGCACCATTTTCTCATGTTTTACTAAATTACCTTAGGCATAATAACTTTTTGTTGTTTTACCATGCCTCTTTGTACAAGATTTAATAACTTTTTGTTTCTTTTACCATGCCTCTTTGTACACAGCCTAGTATTCCAACAGCCTTTTCTGGTGCTCCCCCTCATAGTGGCTGCATACCTTTAGTTAATCAGATAAGACAAACCCCTGGCCCCTTCCTCATTTGTTAATGCTAACACTTCCACACATGCAAGCATGTAGAGTGTGCATCTCCTTTCTGTTACAATGTCTTTAGTTATTCAGTGAGAGTAATGTATTAGATTTTTCTAGCATGAGTTACAGATGCAAACACATGTCACCTTAGAGATATTAGTAAACATAAAGGTTCTGTCACCAGAATGGCCACCTGAGCTTTTTCTCACTATCTGAGTGAACTTAAAATGTAGTGACATAACAGCAAACTTTTATTCTAGGACACGTATGCCCCTGTATTCTTATCAAGTGAAAACAGTGTGGCTCAATAACTGTCAAAGTTTACAAATATTTACAAATCTGCCTGTCATGATTTCCAAATCAGTCTCCCAGAATAAGGAAAACTGCATATTTTATGTCTTTATCAGTTTTATGTATGCAGAATGTTGATGCTTTTAACAAATAATACAATTTTTAAATAATTGCATGCCCTTGTGATCCTTGCTTAGAGCTTCATGTGAATACTTGACAAATATGCCTTTTTAAAACATAGACCATCTGGTCTAAGAATTTATTTTTTGACCTTGTAACGTTCAGTACCAGTATATACTATCTTACAGACATCCTTGTAAAGATTCATTCCCCCAGCATGAGAAGGTCAGAGCACACTCTATTAACATTCTGAAACCAGACTAAACATTGTATAACGTCATAACATTCCTTAACCCCTTCAGCACTTGAATCTTTCAGTACACTATAATTTGCTAATAAAGATGCGGATGTAAGGCACTTATACAAAACTACAACTTATGTGAAACTACATTTTGTATAATTATGCATCTATTTTACCTTTTGATTTTAACATAAACACATTATAAACATTTTATTTGACTCATTTGTAAAGAAACTGCATGTTAATATGCATTTTGTAAAAAAATAATCATGAGACATGACATTTTCTGTAACATAACCTACAGATGCTAATATCAAACCAAGTTTCTGCTTTGTGTCACAAAATGCTAATTTTTTTTATGAAAAAAATTCAGGCTAACAATTTTGGATGGTAATTCATTTGTCAGCTCACCCCCACAGTGGGAACCAATTATTTAATGTCTGTTATGAATCATCCCTTACCTTATACACAATGACTGCCTCATGCAGGAACACAAAATTGTGACCAGAATGTCTGGGAACACACAGGACACAAATGAATGTCTCCTCCTCCTGGCAGAACAACTCCAGTCTCCGTCTGTGCTCCCCACAGCACTGCTCTGTTCTCCCATTTGTAACGCACAGATTCCGCATCTCTTCTTCGTCTTTGCAGTCTGTTTCCTGCACTGAATGCCCCAGCTTCAGTTTCTAGGATCTCTGAACCATATTAACCAGCTTTCAATTCACTCTGGACCTTTTCAATGACAAAGTTTTGTTACACTGTATAAAATCCTATTAATGGAGGCCCTATGGAGCTGGTGTTTACAACAGAGTTTCAGACAAACTGCTACTTGAAACCCACAGACCGCAACCTACAAGCCATTCGAGCTTCATTTCCAGAGCACAGGAAGTGGAATGTGTTGTGAAGTGACCACCTCCATTTAAAGGGGCAATGCAAAATGTAGTTCAGATGTGTTATTTTTCTGAGATGGAATGTCAGTCTCTTACTCAGTTACTTTAACTTTAATGTTCATACCTGGCAAAGTATAACTTAAAAGTGTCAGAAGAAAAATTCAGAGGAGTCACATCTGCCTCAGGTGATGAAAAAGTTCTTTATTAGCAGCTAATCAGATTACACATCATGTTGGCCAAGATGATCTCCTCCTCTGGTCAACTTGTTTACTGACATCAACTTTTATACTGCAAGCAAACAACTTTTTGTTACATTTCTGACCGTTGACAGTTGGCTATGGAAAAACACCTGTGGTAAACATGTTTATCAAAAATGACCTCAAACCAACAGTTAGTGCAGAATGTTCAAGAAGCACAGAATGTTCAGTTCAACAATGGTAGCTCAAATTTTCCAGGACACACAGCCTGCTTCAGTAAATTAACTCTTACTCGGCCGTGCGTCCTTATCCCAGGCTTCACTAAGCTATAACCAAATCTCTTTATTCTGAAAAGCAGAAAACAGATATTATTCAGGTTTATAAGCAATGCTGCATTTTGTTCACAGATGAGGCCCATCTTTGATAGGCATATCCCAACAAATAACATGTTCACTTTGCAAGAAGAGGAAAAAGACAAATAACAGTATGTTTTTAAAACTTTTCTCTTAACATTTCCCTCCTGAAAACACTTTTATTTGTCTTTTTATTTCAGCAATATATGGTAAAAACAAGTTTTTCTTTGCATACATTACTTCATTGGCAAGACAAACTTTTAAACTTCAAAAACATTTGCAAAAAGTCACATTTCAATGTATTCACTTTCACCAGTCTGTTGCAATTGCTGGTACATCGTCTTCGTAACAGCAGTATCAACCAGACTTTGTAGAAGACCTCTGATACAGGGTATACAACAGCAACCACATACCACCACGATAGCCACAGCGACTCCAACGGACACCAAGAAACTGCTGATGAGATGACCCCATTTTCCAAACCACGCTTGTAGAAAGTCTGTAAAGGGATTATTTACCCCAGAGTTCTCTGCCAATTCTTCAGATAACATTTCCAAACCTTTCAAAGCTCGAGTGATACTTCCGCCAGGCGCAATGTTGTTTGGAATGTACGTACAACAGAAAGTCCCAAACATCCTGCAAACTCCTCCTTCTTTGGCGAGGAGCATATCCAACGCAATTCGATTCTGCCATGCCACCTGTGAAGTGGCCTCCAGTTGTTCAGCAATACCTTTTAATGCATCTTTGGTATAGTTCACAAAACGCTGCTGGTTATAGTAAATGTAGTTGATCCAGTCCACATTCTTATTAGGTTGAATCCAGACAAAGATGGATGTAAAACCAGCTGCTATTTGGTTTATTGCTTTGTATTCATCAGGTACGCCTCTTGGTATGCCAGTGTTATCGATGTAGACACCGTTATCGAAGGATTGCTTCGGTGCCTCTCTTTTTCTCCTACTCAACCACTTCGGCTTTATTTCAGGTTCTCTTACGAAATTGCTTGCTGGAACTGGGAAAATGTAGAATGGCAGAATTAACTTTGCAAGTGCACAAGTTCCCTTCCAGGGAATCGTAAGCCTTGATCTGAGTTTGTTGTCTCCACATAACCACCATACGTCTGCTAAACTATGAGTTTGGTTCTCCAGAAATGGATTCTCATTGTCACTCACAGTAACATTGCAATAGTTCTGTCCCATATTGCCATAATTCTTCCCTGTGCCATCTCTGGAAATGCACATATACGAACCTGGATAGGAAATCGCTGCAGGCGGTTTCTCAACTTTGCTTATGACTGGAAAACGCTGACTTTCATTTTTGCATTTATCTTCAGTTTTGTTGAAGAATAATTTCAATAGACAGATTAGGTTACCTTCATCTCGCATCAATGTGACTGTCGCTAGTTGCTGTTTACCTTCAGCACAAGAAATACAGTTCTCACGATGTGCTTCTCTGGTACTATATCTAACCCAAGACAACCATTCATTATGGTGTACGAATCCCGTCTCGAGTAACAATTGTACTTCTTCTGTGAAGGCAAAATCTGCTTTACTTGTAGCATTTTTAAGGCTTTGTACTTTAAGTTGGAGGGTTCCCAAAGGATCAGTTCCAATTGGAAGAGACACTCCGATTCCATAAACTCCTGAATCACTTTCTTGTAGTGGCACAATGGTTATAGTAATTACTTTGGTACCTTGGAAATGCGCAATTTTTATTCTTTGTTGCCTGCTTTTATCTTTCTCTGGTATCACTGCACCACTTGTTTCCCATCCATTCACATCTGTTGACCACCAAATATTTGACCAGGACGTACAGTCTCTATTGCACAAGTATTTTGCATGAGTCAAGAAATCATTATTGTTCCATTTAGAGCAGTCCAAGATTCCTTCACAAAGTTTCACCTTAAACACAGTAGTAACACCTGTTTGCGCTTGCAGCACCACCATTCCTTTTTCTCTTGCAACTGTTCCTTCTCGTATGGACATATTTACTTTCGCCACCAAAATCATCATCATGTAACAGTTCAAGTACCAGTTGAACATGACCATCCTCCCTAAGGACTACCTCGCACCGTTGGTTTCTTCACTGGGTTTGAGACAAACTAACCCCTATTGGGCTAATCCCCCTTTGTAGCCAGACTTTGCACTCAGAGGTCCGGTGGAGTTTGACCAATATCAATGGCAGAAGGAAAAGTCTTGTGTTTTTTACAGTGGGTGATATGAATCCATGAAGTCCTCTCAGTGATCTTTACAGCCATAGGTGTCGAGATAAGTACTTGGTTTGGGCCTTCCCACCTGGGGGATGACCAATTCTTTCTCTTCACAATTCGGATCCACACCCAGTCCCCGGGTGCCACGCTTAACAAGGTTTCATTTATGGAATCTGCAAAGGAGTCATTGGTTACAAGAGACTTGACATTTAGCAGCTTCTTCATATAATCCGCTAGATCCTCACCCCCCTCACGTTCCGCTGGCAACAATCCTTGCCACTGCGGGACGTAATATGGTCTCCCAAACAAAAGTTCAAATGGTGTAAGTCCTTTGTAGGAGGGTGAGATTCACATATACAGGAGTGCCAAAGGAAGGCACGCAGTCCATGATCTATGTGTTTCTGCCATCAGTTTGCGGACCTTATCCTTCAAGACACCATTGTGTCTTTCCACCAGTCCAGCTGACTGCGGATGGTAAGCACAATGGTACTTGAGATCAATTTGAAACACTTGACCCAACTTCTGAACAATCTGGTTAACAAAATGAGACCCATTATCACTGTAAATGCGTCTTGGTAAACCAAATCGGGGAATTATTTCTGTAGTCAAAAGTTTTGCTACTGTTTGTGCATTCGGGTGCTTTACTGGAAAAGCTTCTACCCATTTAGAAAAAGCATCAATAATGACTAAACAGAACCTTTTTCCCTCTGAAGGTGTCAATTCAATAAAGTCCATACAGAGTGTGTGGAATGGATATGGAGGGGTGGGGAATGCCTGCTGAGACTTTTTAACTCCCCCCTGAGCATGATACTTTGCACATAATAAACAAGATAAACAGAATTGCTTTGCATAAGTTGAAAACCCCTTACACCAAAACACCTTAGACACTATTTGAATCATTGTCTGTACTCCTACATGGGCAGGTCCATGGCTAACCAATGCCGCATACCTAAAAAGGTTTGAGGGTAATACCATTTTGCCATCTGATGCCATATACAACCCATCCTGTTGAGTGACACCATATTTTACCCAACGACATTTTTCCTTCTGTGTTGTCAATGTTTGCATTATTTTTAGTGTCTCTAAGTCTAAGAGGTGTCCGGGCTCTAAATCATTGTCATGTAAAAGTAAATCATTTTCTTGAGCTGCCTTTTTTGCAGCCATATCAGCAAGTGCATTTCCCCTGGAGACAGGATCTTTTCTGTTGGTATGTGCGGAACATTTATATATCGCTATCTGAAGTGGTAGTTACACTACATCTAACAACTGTAAAATTAAATCTCTGTGATTTATTGGTTTGCCTGTCACAGTAACCATTCCCCTATTCTTCCATTGTTGAGCGAAAACATGTACAGCGGAGAAAGCATATTGACTATCTGTATAAATTGTCACTTTTTTACCCTCCCCTAAGGTACAAGCTCGAGTCAAAGCCACCAACTCAGCTGCTTGTGCAGAATAAATGTTTGACAATCTTTTTGCCTCCAAAACTTCAGTTTCTGTGGTGACAGCATACCCTACTAGTGTTTTTCCTACAGTGTCCTTCTTTGCTGATCTGTCTACAAACAAAACGAGATCAGAATCTACCAATGGAATATCCGTTAAATCTGGTCGAGGAAGCACTTTGTCATGAATGCTCTCTAAACAAACGTGTGGAGTACCTCCTTCTGGAGTTGGCAAAAGTGTCGCCGGATTAATAGTAGTACATCTTGCTATGGTCATATGAGGCTGTGTCAGCAGTACTGTCATACATGACAAATGTCGACTAGGAGATAAAAATGTTAGCCTATCTTGCAAAAGTATAGTAGCTACTGAATGTGGAACCCACAATTGTAATGGGTGAAACAAAACTAATGATGCTGAGGCTTGTACTGCCATGGCGGCTGCCACTACAGCTTGAACACAATGCGGCAATGCCCTTGCAACAGGATCTAATCTGGAGGAGTAGAAAGCTATCGGTCTCTGTTTATCCCCATGTACTTGTACCAACACCGAAGTCATATATCCTCCTTTACAATCAACCATTTGTACAAACGGCTTAGAATAGTTCGGAAAACCCCAAACAGAGGATCCTGCTATCAATTGCTTAATTCTATTAAATGCCTGTATTGCCGTACTTGTCCAATGTATATTATTCTTAGCCGCCATGGGAGTATCATAGATCAGCACGGTCAATGGCCCTACTTCCTCAGCATAGTTAGGAATCCAACTTCTACAAAAATTAGTCACACCTAAAAAGGACATCATCTCCCGCTTAGTCGTAGGCATAGGTGCTTCAAGAATTGCTTGTTTTCTTTTGTTCTCCAATTGTCTACCTGCCTGTGAAATTAAATAACCCAAGTACTTTACTTGTGCTTTCCACAATTATAACTTCTCTTTATTTACTTTATGTCCTTGCCCAGCTAAAAAACTAAGAAGGGCAAGGGTATCCCTTTTACAACCTTCCTGCGTGGGTGAGGCCAACAAAATATCATCTACATACAACAGAACCTGGCTTCCCTCTGGGGGAACAAACTGAGCTAAATTCGCAGCCATTTCTTGTGCGAATATTGTCGGACTCTCACAATAACCCTGTGGCAATCTGGTGTATGTGTATCTTTTACCTTGAAAAGTGAATGCAAACCAAAATCTATTCTCCTTATGTAGTGGTATGGAGAAAAAAGCATTGCTGATATCTATAACAGAAAAATATCTGTTCTGAGGTAGTAAATCATTAAGTAATGTATAGGGGTCAGGGACCACCGGTGCTCTTGGGATCACAGCTGAATTAACTGCTTGTAAATCCTGAACCAACCTCCATGGCCCATCCGGTTTCTTTACAGGAAACAACGGAGTATTGCAGGGCGAATCTGGGCATTCAACAAGAATTCCTACCTGTTTTAGCTGCTCAATGACTGGCTTAATTCCTTCCTCTGCTTGTTTACTTAGCGGGTATTGGTGCTTATGAGGTCTAAAACCTGACTTTGGAGTTATACAAACTTCACCTGCTGTTTTCATCAGTCCTACATCCCCTTTACCTTTTGACCATAAATCTACAGGCAAGGCACTTAACGCACTATCTTCCTCTTGAGTTAGAAGGATTTGTCATGCCATTTCTGTTTTGTCATCCCTGAGGTGCACACTTGGTTGTGCCCAAGTCACCCAATTTAATCTTTGTACCTGGATCTGTTGATCCTTCAACTGACTTTCGGACATTGTGTCCCAATTCTTTACCTTTTTCGCCAAATCTACCCAATGTGTCCCCACCGCTTTAGTTATTGAAATATGTGGGCTATAACCTGAGTGATATAAAGAACTCATTTCCTTGGTCAAAGTACAGGTCACTACTGTATTACCTTGCGTATCCCAAAACATATAATTCAAAATTATCCTTGCACATTTGTGCTTAAAGAATTCTTTTTCAAATTCTTTATCCAGACCAGGGGCCTTTCTATAGAACATTGTACAATGTAAGTGTGCCGCAACCTGCGGTGACACGCTTCTAGATTTACTTAAAGCTAGGTTGATCAAATCTGTATCAACCCTCCCCGGGCCATTTGAAATCAAGTCCTGGATATACCAGTAAAACAAGTCTTGTACTCCCTGTACCACCAAGCCATCCGTTAACCTTTTCGCCTCAATGCCTTTAGGTGTGGGAATTGCTGCTATTCCAAACAAATGCATCAAATCTCTTCCCAGCAAATTAACTGGACAAACTTTCGATATAATTACCCTACACCTAGCAGTTTGGTTTGTTTGTGGATCTGTGAACAATAGAGGATGAGACAGTGGTTCCTTATAGATTTTCCCTTTTGCCGCTTTCACAAGGACAAACTCATCTGTTTCGCAGTTCGGAGGCAGAACTGCTGGACCCAAAAGTGTACGCGATGCACCTGAATCACATAGAAACTACACTTTCTGTCCCTCAAACAAAAACTCTATCATGGGTTTTTGATCTAGATACATAACAATACCCAAATTTGCCAGGTTTATGACTTCACAGTCAAAATCCCGCCCTTCCTTATGAGTGTTCTGACATTCATCGCAGAGAGTGTCTGCCTCATCATCATCACAATCATTCTCACTTTCTTCTTCTCTACAATAATCACAATAATAATTTGGCGCCTTCCTTTACTATCATATAGTCATGCGGAGCCCTTGTTCATAAGCTGTGGGGGATGTTGCCACTCTTCACAGTTGGCAGTGAAGTGCCCACGTCTACCGCATTTAAAACATTCTCCACGTTTTAACCTTCCCTCATATTCCTCTGAATGTCCACCCAGTTCATTTAACGTGTCCCATTTCGGGCCCCCACATTTTTGTACGCCACCACGGTGCCCTTGCCCCCTTTGGTCCTGTACCAAGAATATACCACCATCATCCCCTACTGCTAACACTTGTACTTTCTTTTTCTTTTTTAAATTGAAATGTCGCTCAGCATGCCATGCATATTCAAAAAAAGGTTGCAGTCTACATGTTCTATGATCTACCATATGCTTAGTTATAAAGCTACTTATCAGAGCCTTACAACCTTTAAGAAAAGCATTTTTCAATTGCTGTTCATACGGATTATCATTGGTCTGATCCTGCGGAATCATCATTCCACAATGGTTATTGAACACTTCTGTCAATCTTACAATATAGTGATCTACAGATTCATCATAATTTTGGATGCACTGATTTATTACTGTCCAATCTGCTCTTGGACGCCACTTATCAGAAATTCTCTTCAACAGATCAGTGACTCGCATGTCTAACACCCCAGAATTATGCTTTAATGTAGTGCCGTCATCTGCCTTACATGTCCAAGCACCACAAACTAAATGCCAATCTGGACCCAGGATTTGTTGCACTACTTGTTCTACTTCTAAACCATTTAGATGATAACTTAAATGCATACCAACTATGTCCTCAGAAAACTTTTGGAAATTAACCTTGGGATGAGGAATACCATCTGTAGCTCGTTTTATATTCTCTCTAGCCCAGGGACGATAAACTAAAATAGTTGGCTCTTGTCCAACATCCCCTGCTTGTGGGTTTGCAACTTGTATTAAGGGAAGAGCTTCTGAGTAGTCAGAAAGTGTAATGGCCCAACGTCCTTGCCCTGCTGGTCCTGACCTTAACTGCATAGGTTGGTCTACCTGTTGCAAAGCAACCTTGGGTACTACGGGAATTTGCGGGTAAATTGGAGGGGTCACAACACTTCCTTGAGCAGCCAATAACCCACCCTGCTGTACAGATCCCACATCTTCAGACTGATATTGAGAGGTTGCGCTGGTACGGCAGCAGCAATTTCACCATACGGTGGGGCAGTTGCCTGCCTTTGTACCGCACAAACTGTATGCTCATCCTCCTTATCTAAAAATAAAGCTACTTTTCCACTTGGCACCAGTGATCCCTTTTGATTTATTTTTTCTTTTTCCTGGCACTGTTTTTCTTTTATAGCTCGTTTATTTGCTTCTTCTAACCATTTTTGTGCTTGGGGAAATCCCAATTGTCTTTGCTTCTTAGTTCTAGTTCCCGCATCTCTTTTCAAATGTCTAACCAATTTTGCACAGGAATTCTTATTCAGTGTACCATAAAAATCATATTTCAACTTTCACTTTTTCAAAAAGTTAACATTATTTTTGTTTAAACCTTTCATATACTTAGCATCAACATTTAAACAGACATCACTCTCACACTTGCAGCAACTCGAACCCATGTTTCCCCTAGATTTCTTACTTTAGGACTGTATCAAAGTTATTTTACAGGGCTTATTATAAAATGGGGCTATCTTAACAGGTGATCCTAACAAAATAATCTTAACAAGTAATCCTACCCACCCTTAACTAAAAATAAAACCCTTGTCGACAAGGTTAAATTAAATTAAAAGAACATTTAGTTTTCATCCTACCTGAACCAGATGAGACTCTGTTTCCCCTTTTCATTTGGAAACTGTCCCTCAGATAGGGATCAGAGAGCGGCCGGCCTCCTTTCAATGACAAATCAGTCGGAGGGCTTTCAGTCGAGGGAATCTTAAGATGAGAAACCCTCACCTGCATAGGTTTTTCGGTCTCTCTGTCGGTTTGATCTGTATCTTCATAGAGGTTTCCGGTCCAAAGGACCAAAATGTCAGAAGAAAAATTCAAACGAGTCACATCTGCCTCAGGTGATGAAAAAGTTCTTTATTAGCAGCTAACCAGATTACACATCATGTTGGCCAAGATGATCTCCTCCTCTGGTCAACTTGTTTACTGACATCAACTTTTATACTGCAAGCAAAACAACTTTTTGTTACATTTCTGACCGTTGACAGTTGGCTATGGAAAAACACCTGTGGTAAACATGTTTATCAAAAATTACCTCAAACCAACAGTTAGTGCAGAATGCTCAAGAAGCACAGAATGTTCAGTTCAACAATGGTAGCTCAAATTTTCCAGGACACAAAGACTGCTTCAGTAAATTAACTCTTACTCGGCCGTGCGTCTTTATCCCAGGCTTTACTAAGCTATAACCAAATCTCTTTATTCTGAAAAGCAGAAAACAGATATTATTCAGGTTTATAAGCAATGCTGCATTTTGTTCACAGATGAGGCCCATCTTTGATTGGCATATCCCAACAAATAACATGTTCACTTTGCAAGAAGAGGAAAAAGACAAATAACAGTATGTTTTTAAAACCTTTCTCTTAACAAAAAGTCAATGAAATTATATTATATAAATTATATATTTTAAGAAATGTTATATATATGATAACAAATAAACTCAATTTTTATCCCAAAACCATACTTCCTTATCATATTTACTCTCTGTATACCAATTAATTTTCCTCTCCTTTATTTATTTTCATTTATTTTGTCTATCAAGTTCAATAATCCCAGTGAGGTAGGAGAAGATCTAAATACCCATTTCTGTTATATTTATTTATGAATTATTTATTTTCCACCAGGTAAGAGAGTTAGTCTATAAACCATTTTTAACCCATAAGCAAGGCTCACTGTGAAACACAGATAACAGAAGTAAGTGCAGGAACATCTTCCTTCTCCAGCTCAATGCCCATAATTAAATCAGGCAAAGAAGGAGAAAAGACAGACTGCATCAATAATCAGAATGCAATTAAAATGCTATGTCAGTGAGAAAAGTTTTGAAGCACAGGTTGTAGTGAAAGTCTAGGAGCACAGCACTAACAAAGTGTATGCTTTAACTAAGACTCAAACCTAGACCCTCCAGATCATTGGTCCAGCTGTTCTAATCATTCAGCTACCAAAGCAACTGGTTTTCTCATGAAAATGGTCAGTGGACCAGCCAATTTACCTGGTCAAATAAAGAAATAGCTAGCTAGATAGATAGATAGATTAAAAGGTATTTTCAGTGTACACATTGAACAGTTTGTGTGTGGATCACCTAGGGAATGTGGGAGAGATGAATGCTTCAGGCTATCATTTGTGCTTCAGTAGTTTGCCTGAGAATATGAGTCTAGTTGACAGACTGGGAATGTAACTCAGATGACAAGTGATGTCTAAAAAGACTGACCTATGTTTACCAAGAAGGAAACAATACCTAGCACTGCATTTAGGCATAACAGAATCCATGGCTAGTAACCTACACAGTTGCAGCAGGTTCTACAGGCAAAGGGGGATATCACTGGTTCCAGTAATGGGTGAGGTACTTGGGTTAAATGATTCCAATATAATCAAGTTGGATGTGCACTGCTTAAATGTTAGTAGAGACGGTAGAAACAAAATCACCTGAGGGAGATAATAGTCACACCACCACAGTAGTGATGGGTTATCTGTGACTGCAGTTGCTCCAGATTGTCACAAGGACAGGACCACTTTCTGGTAATGGTTAAGGACACTATTGCTAAGAATGATACATCAGCGTAATTATGTTAAGCCTGAAGTTGTGGACAGGAGATTTACTTTCATGGGAAGCTCACTCCAGTAAAGATCATAGGATGGACACCTTTTCAGCTGCCATTGAACTGGGTTTATTTGGACTGGGAAGGATGTAAGGAGATAAGCTGGTGGCAGTTTTTATGATACCCCTACAGATATCCTGATAAGAAATTAATTTTATGATTCAGCTTTGTATATTCAGTTACATGTAACCAAACATAGAGATTAACATGCAGGCAAAGGTATCTCTGGGGACACCTAGCAAGTACACACAAGTATGAAGGATAATGAGGTGGTTGCTTCAGGAATACATGGAGTAATAGTAGCAAGCCTTAATCAAACTAAATGTGTCAAAGGGTGCCAAACTTATTGTGAAAGGAGCTACTTCAGAGAAAGGGATAGTTGGTAGTAATAAGCATAAATATGAGTCGCAGTTGTCAAATGATACTAGACATCCTACTGAAAAAAATCTAGGGAGGATTATAAAGAAGGAGAAAGGAGTTATGACAGGTATATCTCTCAGATTTTACCTTACAAAACCTGAGTGAAGTAGCCAAGCAAGTTAGTGACTCAGGTTAGAGGAAGTCTGTATCTAAAAACAAGGGGATATTGTACATAGAATGGACTTCTGAATGGGGGTTGCATGGGGAAGTAACACAGTAGGTGGCAGTACCAAGACCCTACTGTTAGGCACTTCTAGCCATAAACTGTGAGATGCCTTGTTCGGGCCATATAGGTATGAAATATACCAAAAAAAAAGAAAAAAGGTTTTTGCAAAATTTGTATGGGCCAGACATTGCAAAAATACCAAATAGGTGGAGATGCAGATGAAAAATGTAAGACCATTCTGTGGCCCTAGCCTGGTACTGAAGAACCATTTCAAAAGGTAGGCATGGATGTTGTGTGGCTTCTTAATACACCAATTTCTTCAGTAAGAGGTATATCTTGATGGTGCTGGATTTTGTTGGTAGGCACCCTTAGGCAGTGACCTTGTCCTCTATTAAGACAAAAAAGATGGAAACGCAGGGTTAAAAATGTTCATCTGGGTCAGTTTTCATAGGAGATACTGATGGGTATATTAAACCTATTTGTGAAAAAGCTGTGGGGCAAACCATTAAAAACTTTCTCTTTATTCCTAAAATGATACTGTGAGAATTTAGACCATTTTAAGCTGGAATATGACAAGTACTTGCTTATTTCCTCTTTCCATACTGTAATGTGCCCCAAGAATCCACAGTTATTTTTTTTTAAATCTGTGTTATCTATAATCAAAGGGTAAAGGGAGCCTTTTGAATGAATTCTTGATTAGTGTGAGAGTGAAGGCGATTTTCACAGAGAGCTTGATGTGGAGGATGCAGTGAATATCCTGACTAAGCTTAGGAAGCTTATGGGGCTGCCACAGGAGCACTTAGCCTGAGTATGACAGTAAGAATAGATTCAATATGCTACGAGACTAACAGCACAAGAATACAGAGCTGGACAAAAGGTAATGGAGGTATTCCTGACTGGTAGAAGGTGCTTGAAGATGTGATAGGACTGAACCTTTTACTGTAGTAAGGAAGGAAGGCAAGTGAAGTTAATTATGTGGCAAAGTGGCTAGGCAGGAAACAGCAACCCAAACATTACCACGGTAACATAATGGGTCTATATTACCAGACTGAACAATAAAAAGAGCAAACGGTCTTTTATCGAACACTAAAAATTGAAAGCACTAAATATCGAAGACATAGAACAGCGATTTTTTTCCCAGGAAAAAAAATCACTGGGCTGTTTTTAGGACTTTGCCATTTCCTCCACTGTGATGTAATCTTGGAGTTGGTATATTTAAGTAGGGGGTCTGGAGGGCAAAGCCCCCCACTTTATTTTGTATTTTGTGTTTGGAATTTTTTTTTTGCGGACCAGTGGGAAAAAAATCACTGTTCTGTGTGCTCGATATTTACTGCTTTAATTTTTAGTGTTCAATAAAAGATCGTTCGCTCTTTTTATCATTTGATCTTGTAATATAGACCCTAACATGACATAGTCTTGCAGTGACACAGAGAATTCGTAAATTGTATTTGCGGTGAGTTACAGGAGGAATCAGAGGGGGATATCATCTTATATTACACCTTCTCAATAAAGCTCAGTCTGACATTCTTCATAAAATACAGTACTGTTACAACAGATATTCTTTACTCAGATTCAGGATATCTGAGCAATGCAAGAGTTTGGAGATATGTACACTGGGAAGTACAACTGTATATGACTCATTATCAATATAAAAGACAAGAATCACACTAGCCACCACCCTTTTATTACCAAAACTATTTTAGTGGTATAATTTCACAGTTAACCTAAACAAAATTTGTATAGCTGAATCTCAGATCATCACATGATAAGACCAAAGTTTTCAGCACAGCCTACAAGCAATGCTTACACACATAATATCCTAAATACATTTTAACAAATATCTATAATAGCAAAATTAAACTCTCACACCTCACTTTTGCACACAACATTCTCTGATTAAAACAATACCCAGCCTAGCTAAATAGATTCCACTTGGATACATATTAAATGAATGCACATCTAGGTGACTGAGCACCTGGTATTGATTTTTCAACATTATGGAGCTCTACATCTTGAAGCATGCATTACTGACAACTATGCTCCCTTTAAATCATCATGTAAATCCAAGCACAATGAAACTGCTATTTCGTCCCAAATGTGAATACCTCTCAATTGTACAGATTTCCACAGCATATCCTGATTTTTGCCTCATATTGTTAGCCTGTTCCTCTATTTTCCTGGAAAATCACTGGGATGATCTCAGGATTGTAGTCCCTAAATAATGACATACATTTGAGTTTCAGACTTCAGCTCCTTCAGAAAATGTATATTAAAACAAATCATATTACTCTAGCAACTTTCTAAAAGTTTATAAGAGCAATATTTAAAATATCTCCCTATTTGTACCCCCATTTTGTCAAGCTTTGTATAGATTTTTTGCATTAAGAGGTTGAGAGGTATGGAAGTGACATAAATCTTCCGAGTTCTTTTCTATCACTATATGAATAGCATTTACCCTTACATGTACTTGTTAAGCTATTCAGTTCACGTTATGTAACTGTGACTAGCTACCAAATTGTATCACACCTTACTCCTCCTGACCACTTTGCACTCCTCCTAGCATTGACTCCTTTTTATATAACAATGTATAATATTGGCATTTATGGCATGGTATTATGCCAATTTCCTGACTCATTCCATTCTTTTTTTTACTCATTTGATTCTTTAGCTTAACATCAAGTTCTTTATAGTAAAGCTTCTGCTTCACATTATTAGCATTTTTAAAAGAAAAGAATTGTTTATCTGCTATTATACCATTTAAGCCTTGAAATGAGCACTAAATGTCCAGTGTCTTTCGTTTTTTCCCAGTTAGGGGTCGCCACAGTGGAACTCTGGTCTGCTAATGATTGGTAGTTGATTTTTACGTGCTGAGTTACCAGCCCTGACACACAACCTTCAACGAAGGTACGCCCATTCACGCATGTCTCCACGCAGAAGACGCTCAAGCTGAGAGTCGAACCGGACAGCGTCTTACTGTGAGGCGACAACGCTACTGCAGCACCACAACCGCAGAGCACTAAATGTCCAGTAGTTTCAATTATACCTTGTATGTCATTAGTATGTTTGTTATAACTAATAATCATCCTGTTCTATTCATCACTTTATTATATATACCAGCAAGAACAATAAAAAACACTTGTATGCAGGTCCTTGTGTCCACAGCAAAGCTACAACGAAATATCCAAGAACAACAGAAGGACACAGGGTAGGCTCTAGATTATAAAACTTTAATCAGGCACAAGCGCTTTCACATCTGCTTCTTCAGGTGCATAAAAACAAATTGAAACCAGTCACACTGTTAAACATAGCTGAATGCATCACATGACAATAATACATCAAATGTCTACATGCACTCCATTACTATAAAATTTTTGTATAACATTTTTTAAAAGCACAAATTATAAAAAATGTAAAATTTTTTATTTACTTTTATGCAATATAAAAACACATCATAAAATGCATATTCTTAACAAATGACAAATTTGTAATCATCTACCTTACCTATGCAGAGGTCTGGCCTTTAAGTTTGGTCTCAATGGTATTTCTTCATGTTGTTTGTTGGTCTCTGAGGCATTGCTAGTGGATTAGATTGAAGTAGTCCCCTGAATTGTTCCATTAAAGGGTCCAAGAGCCCAACCAATGCTAGCATCAAAATGATTAGGTGTACAACCTGGGAAGACATTCTTGTGGTCAATGAAGCAATATTGGTGACATCTCAGTTAGCTTCATGTGATCCGATGTAGTTCCTGCATACTGAGTTATTAATTAATTTATTTATGTATTTAACATTTGTTGACCGGGATAGTCCAACTGAGCTTGCGCCCTTTTTTAGTGGAGGCCCAGGGAGAAAAGCTCCGCAGTACAGTTATGCAAGTAAACATTCATAGGATTGCAGTAAAATACAATAAACACAATAAAAAATTATACAATAAAAAGTTTAAGCAGATGTCCATTACAGTGCGAGTAGGAGATTCCAGCAAAAAGGCATTTTAACTAATTAGCAAGTATTGAGGAAGGTGGTAACATCAAAAGTGGCAGAAAATGCATAACAATTGTCATGGGTAGCCTATTTTGACATTCATAGCAGGATGACATGTTACAGTGTAAGCGCTGAATAGCTTAGTAGAAAGAAGGCTACAAGTAGCAGATTACACAAAGCCAGGAATAGGAAGGGTATGGGCAGCAGTAGGTGATTAGCACTGTGAAAGACAAGAGGTTAGTTTAGAAAGCATAGTTGGAGGAAAGGAAGAAGTAGGAAGGAAAGTGAGGAAGGAGACGATAATGGACGAGAGAGGGAAGGTTTCAATAATGAACTGGAAGGAAATGAAGTAAATATAGCAGAAAACTGTACTCAAGGAAGTCATGATTTTACTAACATTTTATTTGTTAGAACAACATAGATTAATAGATTGTTACTAGGCTAATTACTCAGAGGCCTTTCTAAGCCTAGCCAGGTTTTCCTGAAAGAATAATGATGTCCTGCATCCAAATAGGACACTGAGGGCCAGGCATTTATGAGCCACCTCTGTCCATAAGAGACATGACTGCTAGGCCTGGTGTAAATTTCTTATTCCCCATCCACTGCTCTAGGTTGTGCTTAAACAGATGAACTCAGCTTCATATGGATGGGAAGCCTGTTCCATAGGAGGCACAGTTTCTGGGACACATATCGGACTCTCCAGACAAAATTTAGGTCCCTAGGCATTGTTATTTCTGGTTCTGTTTGACTTGGGAATATGCAGGAGATAAAGAAGTGTGGGGTTTCCAGATGCCTTGTAAGCCATGGAGATCACCTCTCAGCAATCTATAGGAAACATAGTAGAAGGAAAGGGCTTTAAGGTGCTCTGCATAGGGCAGGTTATGACTGATTAGCTCATTTCACAATAACAGAAAACAAGGTATGCAAGAATATAGAATGTGCCTACATCAGCATTTACAATATTTAAAACCTAGGTAACAGTTCCAGTGCCTGCCCTGTGGTATTTAATGGCATAATAAGAGCAGCTACAATGTGGGGATATTTTAATACTGTAGTTAGGGTGAAATGTATGGGTTTGGGAAAGGGGGGTAACTGAGGAGATACAAAAGTCAAGAATGAACAGGATAGTGTCGGGTATAGAGAAGGTAAAATGAGTAGAAAAAACTTGGTGTATCAGTTGATAACGTGAGCAACAGCTTTCCCTGTTTAAGGTACAGTGTAACATATAAATACTTTCTTGAAGGCAGTTTTTAAAGGAATTTGGTTGATGAATTCAGGAAGTTTATAACAGACATTTCCTATCAGACTTGAAAATGCTAAGACCCCATTTTGTTTTCTTGATTAAGGGACTAATGCAAGATAGAATGAATTTGACCTTAGGAATCTTGCTGGAGTGTACAACTGAATCAGTGTTTGGGTAGCTAGGCATCTGTTATGGCTTCAAGAGAATGGTGTGAGTCATTGTCAAAGGAAAAATATACTTTAAAAATGATCAAAACACGGTAGGTTCAGGTTAAGGCACTTTAATCTTGCAGCAAGGAGACAAAAACTTGCTATTACAGAGTTTGTCTAACTAGAAACAGGAAATACTTTCATTTTTATACATTCTCTAACTAGACATGGCCTACCAAGCTGACGTAATAGATTACCAGTCTTTTCATCATCATCTGTTGACCATCATTCCCATGAATTTCTGCTGATTTAACAATTTTTGTGAGAAACTTCCTGAGGAAAACAACATGGCCTTGATTACCATCAGTTAGATACATGTTATGTTACCATTCAAGGTACTATGGCTAATTCAAGCACAATGCTAACAGTTCATTTCTCTAATAATCCTTTGTCTATTTTATCTCTAAGCTTCTGCAGCTGCACATGTTCTCATGCTTCGAACAGAGCTGATTGTTTAAAACCATTACATTTACAGAATATAGTATTGTTCATTCATTCGTTCCTGACCTAGCAGATAAGCACCTGCTTCTCAAGTACATTTCCAAAAGGCATAAACATGAATATTGCTGTGCTAGCAATTACTAGGTCAGAGGGCAAATTGCAAGTTTCAGAAAGCATACTGCAGTTTTCAAAAAGCATCTTTTTCAGTCTCGTATGAAACTCAATTTATATATAACACAGTGCATGTAAAATAGAATGAAAAATGTGTTAATTCTTTTGCTAGGGTGAAGTCAAGAGCCATTCGGTTTTGGAGCACTACAGTTCTCATGGCATTCAATTAATCAGTTATCAGTTCAAGAGCAGAAAAAGTCGCATTACTCATTACTTCGAGAAGTTTAGACAGTTTTCGCAGCTCCCAAATCGATTTAACTGCACCATATGCAGGTAATATGCCTGCCCATGATATGACAGCATCACTCAAGTCCATGTGCACAAGTTTGGTTCCCACATTACGATGGTCTTTCCAGCCTGCTTCAATTTGTCCAACTGGATTCTCAGGTTTCTTAACAGTCTTTTTGGTTACATCTCGGGTATTTCGAATACTTCCCTGAGGCAAAACTGCAGTGTGTCGTATGGCCGGGACCAGGTATCCCAAAAAACAACTGCCAGACCAATTCTCAGGTAACCATTTATATGCCTTTTTACCACACACAAAATAACAGTCCTCTACCTTAGTTGTTACTTTGTTACGAAATGACTGCCCTGCATGAAACATTTTCCTATCTATTACAGATAACTGTTTAAAAAGTATAGGATTACATTGTACCTGATCAAGAGTCTTATGCATAGATTTAAGAAATGAGTTATAATCTGTACTACAAGATCCACCTAAATCATTTGCTTTTGTATAACATTTATACTGTACGGTGACATTACACTTGCTCCATCCCACTTGGATGGTATCATTTTTGTAAAAACATACAATTCCTTTTTGTGTTACAGGCAAATACAGTGCCACCTTATCATGTGCTTTAATAGCAACTGTGTCAAAAAACAGATTTTCCCAGGTCTCATTGACCCCTAGGGGGATAGCAGCCATCAATAAACCCCCGTATGCTGTTGGTATGGCCGTGCAGACCCAGCAGTTCGAAACATCAAAAGTCTCAGCATACACACGTGTAATTGCCTGATAAGTGTTCGGATGCCAGTCTATGTTTGGCTCATTATGTTTAATCAGTTCAACTTTTGTGGCAGGAAAAAGGAGTGGCCACAACAAAAAGAACAATGTGATTAGCATAGCTATCAAAATGATCATACAAGTTTTCTGAGGTTGCTCAATGTCTCTATTCACTCTGTACCTGGCCATTATGTTCTCGTTGTACAACAGTAACAAAGTCTTTGTCCAATTCAAAGTTCATAACCAGTTTACAGTGCGTCAAATGAATCCAGGAAGCTCGCTCCGCCATCTTGACTGCAGTGGGTGTCGACAGTAGTACCTGGTATGGCCCTTCCCACTTCGGAGAACTCCAGTTCTTTTTCTTCACAATCTTCACCCAGACCCAGGTGCCTGGGGCTACTGGTGCTTCCGATTTCGGTTGCTCTTTATCTGAAACAGAATTTAACTGCAAAAGTTTGTTATTCAAAAATCGTCTCATATACCCTGCAAGTGAACTGTCAGCCTCTTGCTCTGCAGACATGAGAGGTTTCCACTGAGGTGTATAATATGCTCTCCCAAACAAAGTTTCAAAAGGAGTCAATCCCTTTGCATTTGGAACAGTTCTCATGCTCAATAGTGCTAGAGGCAAACAGTGCACTCAGTTCTTTTGTGTCTCACTCATCAATTTCCTAAGCTTATTCTTCAACACACCATTATGCCTCTCTACTAATCCTGCAGATTGGGGGTGGTAAGCACAGTGATTTTTTAACGATATTCCGAAATAGCGACTAAGTTGTTGCACTGTTTGGTTCACGAAATGTGTACCGTTATCACTATAAATCTTTTCCGGTATGCCAAATCTGGGTATAATTTCTTTAACAAGGACCTTTGCAACAGTAGCTGCATCCGGATTTTTAATTGGAAAAGCTTCCACCCATTTGGAAAACATATTTATAATGATAAGGCAATACTTTTTATTCTCACATTTATTCAGTTCTATGAAATCCATACAAATAGTATGAAACGGATACGGTGGTGTAGGGAAACTCCCTTGCTTAGGCTTCAATGCCTCTTGTGCATGATGCTTGTTACAAACATGGCATGCTGCACAAAATTTTTTTGTGTAGTTTGTAAATCCATACGTTGTAAACACTCGATTCACTAACTGTACCATCCCCCCTGTTGAGACATGGCTTTGCCCATGGCTCAACAAAGCTGCATATCTAAACAAGTTAGATGGCAGAATTGGTTTCTTTTCCTTGGAGATGTACAGTCCCTTTTCAAGAATTGCTCCTCGTTTTATCCACTTCTGTTTTTCTACATTTGTAGTAAGTGTCTGCATTGTTTTCAACATTTCTAAATCTAAAATCTTAGAGGGTTGTTATTCCTCACTCAAAAGAAAAGTATCAGTCCGCGCATTACCTTTCAAAATTCTATCTTGTTGCTTGATATGAGCTACGCATTTGCAAATAGCTACTTTTTGAGGTAACTGAATAGAGTCTAATAAATCTAAAATAAATTGCGCATGATTAATTGGTTTACCAGTAGATGTTATCATTCCTCTATTTTTCCACTGCTGCGCAAAAACATGTACAGTAGAAAAAGCATACTGACTGTCAGTAAAAATATTCACTTTCTTACCTTCTGCTAAGGTACATGCCCTTGTCAAGGCAATTAATTCTGCTGCTTGTGCAGATAAATTGTGTGGTAAAGATTTTGCTTCTAAAGTTTCAGTATCAGAAATGACTGCATACCCCACTAGAGTCTGTCCTGTAGGACCCCTCCTGCACGAGCCGTCCACATAGTATGTCACCTCGGCATCATCCAAGGGAACATCTGTAAGGTCTTGTCTAGGTAATGTCTTTTGCTCAATCTCCTGCAGACAGCAGTGCAGTTTGCCATCTGCATGGGTTGGGAGCAAGGTTGACGGATTCAAAGTTGTGCATCGTTCAATTGTCATATGAGGTTGGCTCAACAGTATAGTCATACAGGAAAGATGTCTAGCAGGAGAAAGATATGCTACTTTTTCTTGCAGTAAAATAATTGCGACTGCATGAGGCACTCTCAATGTCAGAGGGTGGAATAACACTACTGAGGCCGAAGCCTGCACTGCCATTGCAGCTGCAACTACTGCTTGTACACAGTGAGGCAAGGACCGCGCCTCTGGGTCTAACTGTGATGAATAGTAAGCTATGGGGCGTTGTTTGTCCCCATGTTCCTGTGTCAACACTGATGTCATATAACCTTGCTTACAGTCTACAGTTTGGAAAAATTGCTTATGATAGTTCGGTAATCCTAAAACTAAGGATGATGCTATCAGTTGTTTCAGCTTGCAGAAAGCTGCTTCTGCTTCTGGTGTCCATTGTAATAAATCCTGTGCTGCCATCGGCTTTTTGAATATCAAATTAGTCAGTGGAGCAGATTCCAAAGCATAAATAGGTATCCAACTCCAACAAAAGTTAGTAGTTCCCAGGAAGGACATCATTTTCCTTCTTGGTAGTTGGTCTAGGTGCTTGTAATATTGCTGTTTTTCTATCTTCATCTAATATTCTACCTTCTTTGGATATTACATATCCCAAGTACTTAACTTGTTTTCTCCAAAGTTGTAGTTTGTTCTTGTTTACTTTGTGTCCTTGAGTAGCTAAAAACTGTAATAATGCTATGGTGTCCTCTTTACATTCTTGCTGGGTGGGGGCTGCCAGCAGAATGTAGTCTACATAAAGTAAAATCTGACTACCTTTCGGTGGGATAAATCCCGCCAGGTTGCTTGCCATTTCTTGTGCAAATATTGTTGGACTTTCACAATATCCCTGTGGTAATCTCGTATATGTATACCATTTCCCCTGAAATGTAAATGCAAACCAATGTTGGCTGTCGGGGTGTATCGGTATTGAGAAAAATGCATTACTAATATCTACCACAGAAAAATACTTTTGCTGAGGTTTTAAATCATTCAATAAAGTATGTGGATCTGACACTGTTGGTGCCCTGAGTATAACTGCATTATTTACAGCCTGTAAATCTTGGACCATACGCCATTCCCCGTTTGCTTTCCTAACAGGAAATAAGGGTGTATTACATGGTGAATTGGGAGATTCTATTAAGACTCCTCCCTTAAGTAAGGCTGCTATTATAGGTTTGATCCCTATCTCTGCATCCTTTCTCAAGGGATACTGTCTTTTCTGAGGTCTAAATGCTGATTTTGGCGTAATAGTAACTGGTCCTGCTGTTTGAATAAGCCCTACATCTGATTTCCCTGTTGACCAGAGAGTCTCTGGTATGTTTCGCAAGGCTTTTTCCTCTTCTTCCAATAAGAGTAATACTCAGCTATTCTCACTAGCCTGTGAGTGCACAGCTGGGTGTGTCTGTGTTATCCAATTCAATTTCTGCTTCTGTACTCCTTGTTCGGAGAGTTCTAATTCTGTCTGCTTTTCCCACCTTGTGACTTTTTCTCCTAAGTCTGCCCATTTCAGACTTCTATTTTTAGTTAAGCTAACATGTGGCAATCGATTAGATTTGTAAAGTGCTAAAAATTCCTGGGGCAATTAAGAGCTTATTACACTGTTTCCTTCTGTGTCCTAGTACAAGTTTCGTAACACTAGTCTGTTTGCATGGTTTTGAAACAACTCCTGCTCATATTCTTTATCAGGTCCTGGTCTATTACAGTAATATAGAGTAAAATGCAACAAATGCTGTTTGTCAATGTCGAGGGAGGGGGGATTTACTGATGGCTACGTTCATCAGTTCTTCGGTTACTGCCCCTGGACCAGTCATAACCAAGTCCTGGCTGTACCAATAATATGTCTCACCCTCCGGTCGCACTACAAAAGTATCCATTTTTTGCTACCCTGCATGGTTGGAACTACGGCTATGCCAAATATCTGCATTAAGTCTCTAACCAAAAGATTTACTGGGCATTTTGCAGAAACCACAATTTTACTTTTCTGGGTCATTCCTGAAACGGGGTCTGTTATTGCTATGTCATGGGAGAGTGGCTCCCGATACAGCTGTCCATTAGCTGCTTTTACTAGAATATAATCTGGTGTTTCTGAATCATCCGGTAATTTGGAAGGATGTATCAGGGTCTGTGAAGCCCCTGAGTCACACAAAAATTTGACTTCCCTCCCCTCTACTAGAAGCGTCACTTCCGGTTTTGTGTCTGCTAAGTAAAGCTCTAGGCTCAATAAGGCTAGGTCTAAAATTTCATTTTCTTCAACATCTACAAATTCATATACATCCTCTACCCCTTCTGTCACATCCTCTACCCTTGCTATCACATTTGCACTTGTCTTTTCCCATTTATTTTCATTCAGTGATTCCTGACTATCATATAGTCATTCCTCATCCTCCTTATTTTCTGTAGTCACCTTTTTATTCAGCCTGCAATCCCTTGCTAAGTGTCCTTTTTTCCCGCATTTAAAACATTCACCTCTTTTCTTTCTTTCTTTCTTCAAAATCTTCTGATCGTTTATCAGATTGTTTGTTTCCCTGGGTATTTTTCTTACCCTTTCTCCCAGTTTGTACTACAAATACGTCTGACCCATCTTCTGCTGAAAATACTTGAGTTTTCTTTTTCTTTTTACTATTAAAATGTCTTGCATATTCAAGTAATGGCTGCAATCTACTCGTACGATGATCTACCATGTGCTTCGTAATAAAGCTGCTAATGGGAGTTATACTACCTTTCAAGAATGCATTCTTCAGCTGCTGCTCATATGGGGAATCATGTGTCTGATTTTCTGGTATCTGCATTCCGCAGTGGTTATTAAAACACTCTAATAATCTAGCATAATATCTATCAACCGTTTCACCTTCTTGTTGAATGCACTGATTAATGCAATTCCAATCAGCCCTAGGCTTCCATTTTTCAGATATTCGGTCTGTCAGACCTTTCACTCTGCCATCCAATTCTGCATTAGTATGTGGGAGTGGCTTAAGCTCTGCATCACGGGGATTCCAGTCACCACTGATCATGTGCCAATCTGGACCTACAATTTGTCTAACTACTTTTTCTACTTCTTCTCCATTCAAATGGTAACTTAATCTCATTCCCCTGTAAGTCTTCTAAAAATTTTTGAAAATTCACTTTCGGATGGGGAATTCCCTCTGTGGCTTTCCAGACATCTTCCGGTGTCCACAGTCTATAAACTAAAAGAGTCAGATCCTGTCCTGCCTGTCCTGCCTGAGGATTTGGTACTTCTATGAGTGGACATATTTCTTCCTCACTCATAGCTTGTGATTTTCTATTTATTTCATATAATTCAATCTCCCCTCTCAAGTTGCGTGTTCGAGACCTTGTCTCGATAGGATCCCTGACAAATGGTTTTGATGCTGTAGAAACAGCTGGGTATAGCGGAGGTGGATCAGCTTGTCCACTCACTTCATATTCTGGTAAGGGAAGCGGAGGGGGCGAAGGAGGGGCCGTTGCTATTACCAAGTTATTATCTTCTTTGTCTAAGAACATCGTTTTTGAATTTTTAATCTTTTGTTCCCTGCGATTTGCTTCCTCAAGCCACCTATGTGCCTGAGGAACTCCTAATTGTCGTTGCTTTTTTAATTGACCTTTTGCGTCTGTTTTAAGTTACCTGACAAGTTTAATAAGTGCAAGTTTATCTAAATTACCATCAAATTTATACTTATCAACCCATTTTGTATAGTACTTAACATTGTCGGCATGCTGTAATTGCATATATTTCGCGTCTTCAGTTAGGGGCGGGTCTCAGGATCTTTTCGTGCACTGATTTCCCATTGTTGCCTTAGCTAAGCTGTAAATTGTTATGTAACACTTCTTATCACGTGGTACCACGGTTCTACACCTTTTCACAGTTTATCTAGAATAACTGCCTACCTATTTTGTTTCCCTGATCTATGACAAGACAGTAACCTTTTTTGTCCCTGATCTGCACATGCAAATCTTCCTGACAAAAAAAACAGTTCTGCAACTAGTCCCTGATCTTAAAACAGAAATAAGGTAAATTCCTCCTTACCTGACCCTCCGTGAGTTGATCCACCGGATCATTGACTAAATCCTCCAATCCCAGATCAGAAACAGTGGCTGGCCTCTTTCGAACGACAATTCAGTCAGAGGTCTTTCAAAACAGAAGAGCCGATTTGGCCTCTTCTCCGTACGGATGCATGCCACCGGGCCCAATTCTGACCTAGGCCTAGAGCGAGAGGTACTTTCCGGTCCGAAGGACCAAACTGTCAAAGGAAAAATATACCTTAAAAATGATCAAAACACAGTAGGTTCAGGTTAAGGCACTTTAATCTTGCAGCAAGGAGACAAAAACATGCTATTACAGAGTTTGTCTAACTAGAAACAGGAAATACTTTCATTTTTATACATTCTCTAACTAGACATGGCCTACCAAGCTAACGTAATAGATTACCAGTCTTTTCATCATCATTTGTTGACCATCATTCCCATGAATTTCAGCTGATTTAACAATTTTTGTGAGAAACTTCCTGAGGAAAACAACATGGCCTTGATTACCACCAGTTAGATACATGTTATGTTACCATTCAAGGTACTATGGCTAATTCAAGCACAATGCTAACAGTTCATTTCTCTAATAATCCTTTGTCTATTTTATCTCTAAGCTTCTGCAGCTGCACATGTTCTCATGCTTTGAACAGAGCTGATTGTTTAAAACCATTACATTTACAGAATATAGTATTGTTCATTCATTCGTTCCTGACCTAGCAGATAAGCACCTGCTTCTCAAGTACATTTCCAAAAGGCATAAACATGAATATTGCTGTGCTAGCAATTACTAGGTCAGAGGGCATCTTGCAAGTTTCAGAAAACATACTGCAGTTTTCAAAAAGCATCTTTTTCAGTCTCATATGAAACTCAATTTATATATATCACAGTGCATGTAAAATAGAATGAAAAACGTGTTAATTATTTTGATTATTAATTAGCATTAAGCATACACACATTAATACATATTTTTCTAACAGTCATATTGAGTGGCTTGATAGATGAATTTCTGGCCCAAAGAATTAAACCTGCTTTAGCGGTTGGCAGTGGTGAGTTTTGCAGTGGTGCTTAGCTGCACATTTTCAGTTGTGTTGTGCACTTGCCATGGTTTAGATGAACGTCTTGATTTTAAACTGTTTAGAACAACAGAGGAATAAATCAGTGTCAGTAATAAGTAAAAGCAGGCTGTGTAGATATGTACATGATGAACATGGTTTAGATATGTACATGATGAACATGGTTTAGGTATGTACATGATGAACATGGTTTAGGTATGTACATGATAAACATGGTTTAGATATGTACATGATGAACATGGTTTAGGTATGTACATGATGAACATGGTTTAGGTATGTACATGATGAACATGGTTTAGGTATGTACATGATGAACAATGTTTAGATATGTACATGGTGAACATGGTTTAGGTATGTACATGATGAACATGGTTTAGGTATGTACATGATGAACATGGTTTAGATATGTACATGATGAACATGGTTTAGATATGTACATGATGAACATGATTTTGATATGTACATGAACATGGTTTAGATATGTACATGATGAACATGGTTTAGGTATGTACATGATGAACATGGTTTAGATATGTACATGATGAACATGGTTTGGATATGTACATGATGAACATGGTTTAGGTATGTACATGATGAACATGGTTTAGGTATGTACATGATGAATATGGTTTAAAGCTATATAAAGGCCAAGCTTTGGAGTAGTATAAAGCACAATTTTATTGATATGTTGGACAAATTATAGGTTGTGTTTAATCATAATACCAGTTTGACTGAACTAGTGAGTTCCAGTAGGCAGTTTTTGTTATGGAATTTGGAAGACAGAGGGTCAAAAGAAGACAGAGTTATCTGTGGAAAATAGAATGGACTTAGAGTAATTAGTATTTAGGAGTAGCCCTCAGAACTCAAGCCAATGAGAATTTTGATGTAACTGAGTTGAAGTCTAGAAGTGACCTCGGATATAGATTTTCCAGTGCATAAATGATTTTCAGTTTTCATACCATTAATGGAGTTTTTAAAGGAGTGGATCTAAAACAAATCTCTAGGGTACAAAAATATAGTCTTATTGTGGAAGAGAAAGGGAATCTTTCCAGTAGACTGCTTGGATGTGTTCAGCAAGGTTTCTTGTGAACCAGCTAACAAATTATACAGAGAGGTGACAAAGATGGAGAAAAGGCATGTGAATGTGGTGGCCAACAACAATGAAACCACTGGACAGAGCTACAAATATGGATTTCACCACTGTGAGGCTCATACTCATATAGTTACTGAAGTCAAGAAATGATGCTTCAGTGTCATGGCCAGAGTAGAAGTCATAATGATATATATAAATGATAGTACTGGGGGTAAGGTGTAAAAATAGTTGCTAGTATACACATTGCATTAGTATTTTTGAGGAGGGTGAGAAAGACTGTGGTTAAAAAGTGGCTAGATCTGTGGATGCTCCTTTTTGTGAAGGAAAACACAGAGGAAGACTTAAATTATCAATAACAAATATGTTGCTGACAGTCTCAACCATGAGTCTGTGCACTACAGAAGCTTTATGAATATGACTCTTAAGATGAAAAATAATGGAAATAATCTGGGAATTATCCATGCATTCACCCATTTTCTAAACTGTTAGCCTTGATGAAAGTAGTAGTGGTAACAAATTAAGAAGTGTTGACCACACATCCCTATCCATAACAATAATTTCCAGCTCTTCATGCAGCATACCACTGCATTCCCAGGCAAGCTGAGAGGTATAATCCCTCCAGGGTATCCTGGGTTTATCCTAGAGTATTCTCCCAAGTGGACTGTGGCAAATTCACTTCCCACGGCTACATCCAGGAAACATACTTATTAGATGTCCAAGTGATTTCAGCTGACTCGTCTTAATATGAAGGAGGAGTAGCTGTACATTCAGATCTTCTTGGTTTGCTTAGCTCCACACACTACTGTGTCCAATCGTCACTTTCACTGCAAAGGAGCATTGTATCTGTTACTTATATACAAAATACAACCCTTAGTCACTACCCAAAGTTCATAACCCTCTACAGATGAGAATAGGGACACAGACTGACCTACACTGAGACTTTTCTCCTATGACTCAGGTTTAGTTTCATTACCACAGCCTGGTACAATATATGCAGTACTGCTTTAGCTGCAGCCATCTGATGGTCAGTCTCCTGATCCAAAATCTTCACTTGTGAAAAAGCCTTCAAGATGCTTAAAATAAAAAAAACTCAGGCAGTTGTTGCCTCCTTGTCTGCAGAGAACAAACCATTATTTTCTAAGAGGGAACACAGCATCTGATTTGGAGGTGATGATTTTCATCCCAAATGCTTTGCACTTAGCAGAAGTTTCCATTTATCTGCTCAAGGTCCATTTGCTCAGGTTTTGTTTGAATAGAAATGTTCAACTGTGCATTTGTTTTTTCATATTTGATCAGTACTTGTTGCATTTTTTTAATTATTTTTTCTTTAATGGCTACCAGCCATCAACCCTCTGCCAAACTATTGTCTCATTCTTTCTGGATGAGAGTTGCTCCCAGCCCATTCATTCCCATGGAGTGACAGTCAGTTGTTGAGGTCATCATCTAGATATCTATCAGGAATTTTTTTTTGCCAGCCATAGCCCCTCCACTACATGGTGACAAGCAACTGCAAGACCATTGTGCCCTCCCACTGTGAGAGCAAATTGCAGTACATCTACAGTGATGGCTACATGTCGGAGGTGCACACTACTGTGCACTGACAGTGATGGCTACATGTTGGAGGTACACACTACTGTGCACTGACAGTGATGGCTACATGTTGGAGGTACACACTACTGTACACCTACAGTCATGGCTACATATTGGAGGTGCACACTACTGTGCACTGACAGTGTTGGCTACATGTTGGAGGTACATACCACTGTGCACCAACAGTGAGGCTACATGTTGAAGATTTTGTAGACAATTGCCGATTTTGAGGCCATCTTTGCATCATTTCTCTCCTCCAAGGGGTTTTGATATTAGATAGTCTTGGTTTGCCCCCTCCACTAGAGACATCCGGATCCCCCCACAGGCTCCAAAAGACATCTGAACCACTAATCATAGCTGGGTCACTAGGGCTGCAGTTAGGACTTTATCTCCCAATGCCAGTGGAGTAGACAGTGTGGTGACATGCTTTCTCTCCAATTATGTGCCTTAATCTGTCTCTAAAACCCAAGGTGATGCAGGGATACCTGCACTCTCAAAACCAGAACTTTTTTTGTGTGTGGTGTAATTTCAAAGGTGTGTTTCCATATAAATACTTGTGCTTAGCTGCTGTGTGTATTTGGGGGAATACCTCTGAAGAATTAGGGCAAATAAACTGCATTTTGAAAGAGTTTGAAAGTGTATCTCTCAGAAGTGAAGCACTCCAGTGCATGCTAGAGATAGTCACTTGAGTCTAAGAGGACAACATCCTTTTCAGCAATAAAGATATAATCCTCATCTCTCCAAACTGGTAATTTTATTACCATAAGCTGTATCTCAATATCCTGTGCATGAAAATCACAAAAATAATGCAAAACAATATACTGTATATCCTTGATTGATATATGTGACATAGTGCCAAGAATGTGTACACAATGTTTGCTCCCCAGATACAGGGACCAGATGGCATACAGTAGTGGCCCTGTAAATCTGTACAGTTGTAGTACCTCCCACAAGGCAATCCAGGATACACAGTCATGTGATCACTCTAAGTCCATAACATACATGTAGACAGTATTGGCAGGCTGCCATGATTCTTTCAGTATTTGTTCCTGTCAAAGAGTTCATTCATTGTTCTCCAGCCAGGACAGAATCTATTTTGCTTTTTCTGAATCAGATTCCTAACTATAGGATGCAGTCTCCCTTCCAGAACTCATGCTTCCCAGGCAGGCTGTAAAGTTCAACACACCCTTCTCTGCCCTTTAAAAAATGGGTCCCTCTACTTCATTTTAGCAATCCTGACGTACTATCCTTGCCTTCCATCAACACTGAAAACACACACTGCCTACAGCATTCTAACGATGTCCAGTACCTTCAGCATGTCCAGACAGAGCTCACCCACTCTTGCATTCTTGCTGCAGCATAACTGTTTAACCACTGCAGTGACCTCATCTGCCAAAATGGGTCTATTTACTCCATCTACTTCTAGCACCACAGACATGCACACCCCAGACTTGGATTCAGGAGTTCCTTACAGAAAGTGCTCCTTCTGTTCCTTCTACATCTCAACAATGTGTCCAGTTAAAGTCATCATTTCCCCATCCTTGTTCAGTGCCCTGAGTTATGATACAGTTTGCAATAACCTCTTTAAGTCCACCCAAAAATCATTCTCCATGATTTAAAAATACTCTCACATCATAGCAATGACATCCACTTTATATTTTCATTGCAAATGTATCTTAATTGAAAAATTAACATAAAAAATGATCCCATTAACAGCCAAACAGTGGCTTCAAGTCAATGTGTTTAATGGGAAATGTGGTGTTAGTTTCTGAGGCCTGTATTAAGATGGGGCTTTAACAAATACGATTTTTTGGGAAAGACCACGCCAATACTGTGTTCCACTGCTAATTTTACAACTTGTCTCATGAATACTCCAAACTCTGTATAGCTCAGATATATTGTAAGCTCCTTCCTAAACCTGACCCTTTATAGTTATTACACTTTCCACATCATCATCAGCAAACCTCCTTTTCCAATTTTCTCTATGGAGTCGGGGTGTCATGTCACTTGTTGCCATCTCTCACAATTCAGTGCCGCTCTCCTACCTTCTTTGACATTCATGCCAGACTGTCACAGGTCTTCTCTCATACAATCTATCCACCTCTTTGCTGGATCCCCTCGTTTCTTCTTGCCTTCTTCCTGTCTGTCCCAAATCTTCTACAACAAGTTGTCTGCTGCTTTCCTGGACATGTGCCCATACCACTGTAATCTGTTCTCTTTGAGCTTTTCTGTAACTAAGGTACTTTGGATCTGCTCTTGTGTTCTCATTTCTTTCTCTGTCCAGCAGTGTGCATCCTGCCACATGTCTCAGGCACTCCATCTCCATCACCTCTAGCTTCCTCTTCTGTTCTGCCTTTACTGCCCAGGTTTTTGTACCATACAGTAGTACTGGTCTCACCACTGTTTTATACACCTTACTTTTCAGCCTCTTTGGCATTTGTCTGTCATACACTATCCCTAACACTATGTGCCAGTTGGCTGCAGCCCCCCTGATTTTAGCTTTGACTTCCTCGTTCAGACTTTCCTTCTCCTCAGTCACCACTCCCACATACTTGAAGCTGTTCTGTTCCACTATTTTCACTTCCATCTTAATTTTCAGCACCTTCTGATTTCACAGTTTCACAGCTGTGAATGTCGCCTTTGTTCTTGATTACTGACTCTAGTGTGTTTATTCTCTAGTCATTGGTTTTACACCTTCTCTCCACACTGTTGTGAGTAACCCAATTAGCCATTTCACCCTTATCCCAGCCAGCATCTTTATCATGTCTGCTGTGACCTCATCTGAGCCTACTGCTTTCCTTGACTTCATTTTCCTCAGTGTTATTCATAGGATCATAGGAGGTTCCTAGGTTAATAGCCCTGAGGCTCTTACAAGCCTGGCCAAGAGTTTATCCCCAAAACAGAAACCTCAGACAGTACCTGTTGCCCCATCAGTGACGGACACAGGTGGAACCCGTGGGACAAATTTGTGGTTTCCCATCCACTCATCAAGGTTGCACTTGAAGAGAGTCAGTGAGGTCCTCTATTTGATGTGTATGGGAAGTCTTTTCCAGAGATGGGTCAGCCTCTGGGAGACAAACGTGTCTTTCCAGCAGGTTTTGTTTATGTTAAATATTAGATTCAGGCCTTTCAAGTGGGTAATGCACAAGGAGTAAGACTTATGGATATGGAGCATCTCTAATAGGGCAGGGTCCGTGATTGCCTTGTAGGTGAGACACAGATCACCTCTGAGCAATCTGTACGATACCGAGTAGAGTGATAAGTGATATGAGCCTTTCCACATAGGATAGGTGCTGGAGGCCATGTTTCTCTTTGTGAGGTATTTATGTGGCTTTTCCAGTTGGTGCAGATGTTTGGAGAGGTACATACAAATGGGGCATTATTCTCATTTATTGATCTAATGAGGGAGGAGTTTAGAGAGGTAATAACCTCCTTTTTTCTGGATGCAATCCCTTTACTTATGAGATGAACCAAGTAAAAGGCTTTTCTGACCATTGCCGCTACATAATGTTTGAATGTGAGATTGTTGTCAACCTGAGTACCCAGGTCTCTCACCACAGGTTGCATGCTTAGGGGGTTGTCGTTGATGAGTTATCAGTAGAGGCTGTGTTTTTGCCTTGATTGTATATATGCTACTGTATAGACATTTTCTGTCATTCATGGATTATGTGTTGTCATATAAAGACATGGAACTCTGATTGTATATATGCCTCTGTACAGAAATTCTTTTGTCATTTCTTGTAGTTGTACTGTTATGTTATGAAGCTTTTCTCCCTGGGCCTCCACTGTAAATGGACCTTGTTCCAGTCGGACTTTCCCGGTAAACAAATGTAAAATAAAATAAATAAATAAATAACATAAATTATATTTTTTTTGTGTTTAACTTGTGGCTCTGACTTTGGCACCAGTCATTTGCTGCTGTGAGACCCTCTTGTAGTATGTTGACACCAATTGTGGAGTCATTGACAACACCCAACTTACACTTGTCCAGAAACTTGGTCAGCCACAGGCTTTTTGTCTTTGCCTGGACCTCCGAGAAGTAGATGCCAAACAGTTGCAGAACCAGGACAGATCGCTGGGGAAACATCACTAGTGACAGGTCTGCTATTGGAGGTAGAGGCACCTATTTTGACTTTGTGGCTCCTGTCAGTGAGCCATTTGGCCACCCACCTGATGAGATAGGGATTTATGCCAAATTGTGTTAGCTTTTCAATGTAGCCCAAGTGGGGGATTGTGTCAAAGTCTTTGGCCAAGTCAAGTTAAGCTGTATGTACTGAGTTTCCCTCATCCAGGGCCTTGGTGACAGTCTCAAGGAAGTCAACCAGGTACAACAGGCAAGATCTGCCCTTGATGAATCTGAACTGGGTGTGGTCAAGTGCTTGTAGATTGCCTATGTCCTTGTTTATGAGATCCATAATGGCTTTACAGATCAGACTCATCAAGCTAATGGGGCAATAGTTTCCAGGACCAGTAGTGGCACCACCTTTGTGCAGGGGATGACAATGGCAGTTCTCCACTCTGCTGGAATGAAGCCTGTACTTAGTCTGTGGTTGAATAGGGTGCTCAATGGCAAAGCTAGTTCTTGCTGGAGATGATACAGAATACAGCCTGGGATACTATCAGCTCCCATGAAAGCTGCGTTCTTTGCTTTGGATAGGGCCTTTAACACTTGATCTAGGGAGATGTGAGGTATGGGGCAAGTACTGGGGATGTCAAAATGGCCTTTGAGGGGGACAGGGTGGTGAAGTTTGCACTTAACCTATTTGATAGCGGGTTGGCTAAGTCAACAGGATCAGTGTAAGTGATACCATTAAGTATTAAATTTGAACAAACCTGGGCTTTGCCATGGAGATTTCTGACATAACTGAAGAAGGCTTTGTGGTTTTCCTTTGTTTTGGAAGCTAGTTTTGATTCATAATTGACTTTGGAGGTTTTCACTAGTGATCTAATTTGCTTGTTGAGGCTAAGGAGGGAGTTTTTCCAATTTGGAATTTGTTCCTTTTTACCCTTGGACAACAGTTTCTTTCTTTTGTTGTAAAGCCTATTGACAGAGGATGTCCACCAAACAGGTTTGCATTTCATTAAGGAGCAAGTTTTAGTTCTGTTGGGTATGGTTGAGTCCATGAAGTTGTACTGGTGCTTGTACACTGCACTGGCATATTGTTCAGCATAGTTGTGTGCATCTGCTGAGGGGGCAGTGGTGTGAAGCTACTGATACCCTCCCTTAGGAGGTTGTAGTCAACTTTTGATAAGTTTTTATCATGATTAAGGCTGGGGGGGGGGGTGAGATAGAAACTTTGAATGAGACAGATCGATGATCTGATCTCACCAGGGAAGAACATACTATGAGAGTGGTGCAGCGGTCGCCCATGTTGGTGAGAACCGAGTCTAGAATGTTATCTCCCCTTGTGGGGGATGAAACAAGCTGGTCTAGTGCGTTAGAACTGATGAAGTCAAGGAATCATTAAGTGAGTGCATTATTGCAGGAATAGTCCACCCAGTGTATGGTGGAGTAGCTGAAGTCACCAACGATCAGGGTGTTGGGGGGGGGGTACCTTGATGGAGTCAAGTAGATCCAGGTAGGAGGATTGGGTGTCCTGAGTCATGGAAGGGGGTCTATAGCTGACTATAACTTGGATGGGTGTCTTGCCAACTGTCAGTTACACCAGGAGTAGTTCAAGTGTGTCATGCTAGCAAACCAGTCTAGAGGTGTGCCTTTCCTTAATGAAGTTAGAGACTCCACCACCCTTAGACTTCCCGACCTCATTTTGGGGTTGGGATGTGTGGAATGAGGTATAGCCTGGTAAGACAGGGGTGCTCTCCACAGCCCTAAACCAAGTCTCCTTGACCACACAGACAACTGCATCTTCCAGCGCAAGGAGAGCCTCCATTGAATGCATTTTCAAGTTAAGGCTCCTAGCGTTAACCAGCATGACCTTCAATATGCTTTTTGACAGATCTTTTATGTTGGAAGATTTGTCTTTGGGACACTGCCTAAAAAGGTACAATGGGGAGACAAGAGCCTTGGCCAGGATCCAGAATACCAGGGGTGACAATGGAGGCCATCTCTGGCAAAGAGTTGAGGCCTGTCAACCATGTCATCCCAGGCAGACATGGATCCCCTTAGAATGACACCAGAAACTAAGCCAATTGTTGTAGTAAATTATTTTTTGTTGTTATTGTGGTATCATTCTTGGTGAAGGTAGGATGTTGCTTAGGGCTAAGGTCAAACCTGCCTGGGACACATACTCTGAGAGCACAATCATATCTCTCTTCATATAGTCCAGGGTGGTACGTCTCATGTCATTCACACCAATATGGACAATGACAGAGTCATACTTGTACTTGTTGTGGAGAGACCTAAGTGCATGTGTGATGTGGCAGATTCTGGCACAGGACAGACAACTGACAGGGACCTTTTCCTTGTCGAGCCTAGAGAGGAGGGCATCTTACTTCTTCTAGGATGGGCTCCTCCTCTTCTCTCATTATAGGCTGTGTCTGGGGAAGCACACCTTCTATGGAGTTTCCTTCATTCAGAAGCTTCTGGAAGTATTCCTTCCTTCTGTTTTTGATATCCTGTGGCTTGGTGAGCAGGTTGTTGCTGGCATCCCTTATGAAGGGTTTCTGACTATCTTCTTTATCTTCCTGTTTTTGCTTTGTAACCTGATAGAGTTTCTTTGTGCCAACTACTGAGTCACTTTACAGAAGTTAGTAGAGTGCCTGTCATGCCTTGTTCTTTGCTGAAGGTGTGAAAAGTGACCTTTTGCTTGCTTACATTTATCAATGTGTTTAGTCAGGCATCACACTTTGAATCATGAGCAAATACTTACCAGTTTAAAAGTTTTTCTTTCTTTATTTTTTTTTCCAGTTATTTCTGTGAGAGCATCCAGCAAAGTGATGAATGGATTTTGTGAGAGAAGACCTGCGACAGTCAGGCATGATCATTAGAAGGTAAGAGAGTGACAATGAATCGAGAGAGATAGCGACAGCTGACCCAACAAGCTGACACCATGTAGAAAATGGGAAAAAAAGGGAGATGATGATGATGATGATGATGATTTCTGCTAGCCAGCTGGTTGTGTGAACACTGGCTTTAGGTGATGTTCACTATTGTTGTTGTGACACCCCTACCTCATGTTCAAAATGGGAAAAAGGGTTTAATGCTGATTCCAGTTATGTAATGATTTGCTCAGTACTGAATTCATCCACTGACAGCCCTTTTCAGCCACAGACTTGATCATGAGGGCAAGTATAAATATCTGACAGGTTTTTCTCTCCCATACTGCTTTGCTCTCTGTACATCCATAGTCACACCCCTCATAACAGCACCTCTCTATTCTCGTATCTTCTACTCTTCCCAAATAAAGCCTCACTTCTTCCTATTTTACCTACATTCTTAATCTCTAGCCTTTTTCCCCACCATTCCTTACATTCTGGAGAAGATACAAGAAAACCTAACTCTCTTTCTTCATGGAAAATAGTTCTTTCCTACCTACCTTCTGTTAGCTTTTAGACTCCACCACCACTATCCTTCTATCCTGCTACTTCATTTTCCTTCTTGATCCCTGCTTCCCCACTACTTGGCAGCTATTACATATAGATCTCTTTACTTAATCATGGTACTCTTCAGCTTATCCTCTATTCTTCTCCTGCTACTGGGCCAGCTTTCATCCTACACTGACTCTATAATAGCACTCAACATATCTCCAACTCTGTCCCAGCCACCTATTCATACTTCCTGCCAACATTCTCCAAACATCCTGACAAACCTATTTAATGATGCCCCTCACCTTTACTCCAAATATAGGCTGATTAACTCCATTTCAACTCTTAATAAAATAAAATTAGGTGAAAAAATACTCTTAAAAAAAAGTATCAGTAATTCCACAATATACTAAAATCCTTCTCGGAGGAGACATTCACCTTAAACCTGGCTCCACCTATCACAATGAACATCACGACCATTCCTTTCCACATACTACTCTAACCCTAAAATGGTCAACCCCTAGCACTGGGAATCTAACTTTTGCCATCATAAAGGTTAGAAACATAAGAAATTAAATTGCTGAACTACATACCTGTTTTTTCTGAACCGTAACTGAAACTTGGCTTATGCCCAGGATAAACGACTCTGAAATTATATCTTTCAGCTATAATATCATCCATAATGACCATATAAAGAAGAAAGGTGCTGGTATTGCCTTAATACTTCCCAACAACTACCACATTTCCCCCTACAACAAAGCAATATCAAAATTAAATTCAGCAGACCTTCTTATAACTTTTTTGAAATTAAACAACTATAAACAAGTATGTATTTCTGTTCTTTATATCCCTCCTGGTGACAATACAGCTATTTTGGAAGATATCCTACATTAGATATCCATAACAATTCCACAAGAAATAATATTACTAGATTAAGTAAATATCAGCTGGTTGGACATAAACTAACTCCCCTACATGTACCGTGAGCTTATTTGGTTTCACACAACTAATTAATAACCCCACACATTATAGCAGGTCATCAAATTCCCTATTAGACTGGATCCTAGTATCAGACCCTAGAAAATACACAACCTAAGGTACAATGTCTGACTGGCTCAGTGATCATCTCCCAGTCTATACAACTAGACATCTCACACATCCACTTAAACAGCAAGTTTATAAAACAACACATAACCTTTCCAAGTTTAATCCAGAAATCTCCATTGCTATCCAATCATCTATTAACTGAAACTTTCTAGAAATCCTCACCTTAGATGACGGGTTCATAGTTGGTTATTGGGCTATTGACCAGAAGGTTTTTATAAGCTGGTTCATATGTGTTTACTGAGCTATTGACCAGAAGGTCTTTATAAGCCTAGTTGTGTGGACCCAATATAATAGTAGAGAAACCCAATATAAAGGATCTTGCCTAAACTGAAGACCTTAGTTAGCAATGACTGCCCATATCTAGGAAGATCATAGGTGAAATCTCCAGCAGGAATTTATGGTTTCTAATCCAGTCATCCAGGTTACTTTTAAACACAGTCATAGAGGTTCTTTGCTTGATGTGAAATGGTAGCCTATTCAATAGGGGTGGCAACCTCTAAGAGACATATCTGTCTCTCCAGCAGGTCCTATTTATATTGCAGGCCAGGTTAAAGTCCCTAGAGCAGGTGGCCCTTGTCCCATTTAACTTGCGGATGTGCATCATTTCCATTAGGTTTGAATCTGAGATTGCTCTGCAGGCCACGCACAAGTCTCCTCTGAGTAGTCTGTATGCCACTGAGTACAGTGACAGTGACTTTAGTCTGTCACTGTATCACATGTGCTGGAGACCCTGAATTTTCTTGGTTAGAAATCTCTGAGGCCTCACAAGTTGCTATAGGTGCCTGGTAAGGTACATACCAATGAGGGCATTATATTTAATTATTGGCCTGATGAGGGTCAAGTACAGGCATGCTGCAACCTTGTTTGCTCTTGAGACAATGCCTTTGCTATTGAGGTGTACAACGTAGAATGCCTTCCTTACCACAGTAGACACATGGTGATCAAAGTTTAGGATACATTATTACTTGGGTTATTATTATTTATACAATAGTCTGCAGGGATATCATTTTTACTGAAGGGGATGATAATGCATTTTTAACACTGAGTTGTAAATGAATTCAGTACAACTTTCCTGAATATCCTGAATCGCCTTGCACTTCCTAAAAGGAAGAGACATTTGGCTATCCAGAAAGAGTAAAGGCAAAAACTATACTTTAATAACTATCAGAATTATAGTAATACAACCCTAAAAATTCTAGACAGCCATTAAAGAAATATTGCATCCCGGACATAAATTCAACCCTAGTCACTTTCCAGATAATTTATAACTTGAAACCACAATACAGTTTAACTCTTATTTCATAGCTAGTATGGCATCTATAACAAAGGATTGTCCAACATTTAATCCTAACCCTACCCAGCAGCCACTCCTCACCATATCTACTTTCTTCTTCAAACTTGTGCGCACATACTATATAAAGCTATTCTTAACAAACTCAAACCAAGCTCCACTTCAGCTGATGACCTTCCAAGTGAATGCCTTAAAACAGCAGCTGATAGCATTGCCTACCCTGTCTCAATCCTTATAAATAGGTCAATCCAGGAATCCCATGTTTCCTCCCTCTGCAAAAAGCCACGTTATCTTTCTGCACAAAGGAAGAAATTCAACAGACATTACTAATTCTAGACCTATAACAATCTTATCGCCCCAAAATACTTGAAAAAATGCATTCAAAAACAATTGCTAAACTATCTTCTGCAGGTAGAACTCCTCTCGCCCACACTACATGGCTTCCATTCTACTAACACTCACTTCTAACCTATATAGGTACTGTTAATAAAGCTATAGATAGCAACAAACTAGTATCCTCGTTATTTCTAGACTTGTCTAAAGCCTTTGACACAGTTTATCACATCAAACCTCTACTTCGGATGTCCTCATTAGGTCTGTCTCTCAGCCCTCCTATCAATGGTTTAAACGCTACTTATCTAACAGGTATCAATAAAATGACACTCCACCCTCTCTCTATACCTCCCAGTCACCACTGGTGTACCACAAGGCTCTATCCTTAGTCTTTTCTTCTTTGACATTCTCACCAACACCCTCCACACAACAGGTCTCCCTAATACAGTATGCAGATGACTGCACACACATCTGCACATCTGACAACAATGCACACCTCCAAAAAATGACTCGGGGAAAACTTTAACAACTGAACGTGGCTTTGTAACTCACAACTCATGCTCAACCCTGAAGAAAACAAACTACTCCTTTTTTCCTCCAAATCCCTGTCCCATGAAAAAATAAAATATAAAGTCTTCTCTAAAAAATACAACCACTGAAGTCACTCTTCATAGTAAATTATTAGAGATGATAGTTGATGATGATCTTAAATTTGACCTGCATATGCAAAATTGCATAGGAAAACTCATAAAAACTAGAGATACTTTGACACAACTAAAGCTACACTTGCCACTACTTATCACCTCCCCACACTTCTTTATGGCACTCCTATCCTTACTAACCTGCAGGCATCACAAAAATCAAAACCTGAGCAATGCTCTAACAAAGTTGCTAAATTTGCAGTATATACCAATTTCAGAACCCAGCAGTGTCTAGCACTAAAAAGCCTTAATTTGTTAGAGCTACCCCATCAACTAATATATACACAGCTTCTCACCGCCTATATAATTATCCAGAATCCATTTGTTTGTCCAGCACTAAATAACATTCTACATAACTATGGTCCTAATCAGTCATTATGATCTAATGACCAAAAACTCCTGTCTGTCCACAATCTCTATCCATCAGGTCAATATACTCCCCCTCTCATTCGTCAAAACCATTCTGAAAGACTTCCTAGCCAAACGTTGGCCCTGTTCTTGCTCAACACCAGGATAAACTATATCATGGAAAATGTGGACAGATACCTATTCCTGCCTTAAATCTCCTTATTTCCCCCTCTTAACTTACCTCCTTACTTCCATTACCCCCCCCCCCAGGATTTCTCTCTAAATATACCATAAGCCTCCTTTTCTCTTACTTTGTATTGCAATTCCTTTTTGTATTATACTAACTTAACCTTTCATTTCTCTATAAACAGGCTACAATTTCTCTGTTAAATCATTATCATGTAACTTGTATCTACTCTTAACTAATATTTTCATATTATTAAAATTTGGTATAATTATTTAAATTGTATTTGTTTTTGTATTATTTTTTATGTCTATATAACTATTATTCTTGAAATGTTTTGTAATACTTTGGAGCTTTTCCTTCCCATCCTCCACTGAAAATGGGCTCCTTCCCAGGCAGACTTTCCCAGTAATCAAATGTCAATAAATAAACACTGACAAAAACAGCCTATGAATTGCTAAAACATTTTGTGCTATAGTCTTGAGTTTGACCCCCTTAATGTACATTTGCTATAGTTGTAAACTGTGTGATGCTGAGCAGCTTATTTAATCAGGCATTGCTTCCAGTCATCTAACAACAGTTAAAAGTCAGTGATTGTATCTACAATACTGCAAAGCAGGCACTCCAAGGCTAGATGATGCACCCATCTGGGACATGGGACTGATAAAGTTGTTGGATACAGTCACCACATTTCCTTTGTAATGAACAAAGAAAGACATGCACACATTCTCTGGGAACATGCACGTTTCAAACTCTTATTCCATGATCATAAATATATGCTACATTTAAAAATGTACATATAAAACAGTCCACAGTCTGCCCAATGTACACCAGCTAAGATTTCTCATCCATTTTTGTAAAGACAATTCCAAAAAATAAGAAGGAATATACCCTCCCCCTTGGCAGTTAGTACTCCATCCTTCACCTCCAGTGTCCCTGACACTGCAGCAGACATGTTACAGTTGAATACATTCTAGTGGAATATTTACTTATGCATGTCTCTTGTCTCCAGTGAAATTTAAAGGTAAACACTGAAGGCCAAACTCCAAGTGGTGTTTGTGTTTCTACTTCACATTTTACATACAATGCAATATTCAAAGCAATTTTCATTTTCAGATTTCTTTTCAATAAAAACGTCCCACTGATGACAAGAAAAGCTTCTCATTAATTCATCAGTCTCTCTCTTTCATTCTGAAAAAAAAACGATGGCATTTTGGCACCATCATAGTAAGGGAGGAGGTAGGAGTTTGGACAGCCTTCCCATCAAAAGCTGGCTGCCTCTAAAATCTCATGATTACTATTACTAACCCATATAGAACATTTTGTTTTACTGCTGCTATTCCTTATGCATTTATTCATTTATTTATTTGTGGCTAAAATATGAAAAATTGTATATCACTAGAATGAAATGGACCAATGAAGAAAGACTGGAATTACAGCTATTGGTGGAAGAAGTTTCGAAGAACATAATGAGAATATGGAAAGATTGTGCCATTGTATGGATGAGTAAGGTGAAACATGGAACTGGAGAGTAGTTTGATAAAGAAAAAATGGAAGCGAGACAGTAACTGAAAGAAAGCTTATGAAATGATCTAAAGAAATGTTAATGTTTTAATACAATCAATGATCTGTGTAAATGTCTCTTATGGAAACTATAATGAAATAATGTGAGAATATGGAAATATGTGAAAAACAAAAACAATAACAAGTATAAAGATAAAAAATATGGAAGTATCTCTATGGTACCTACTAAAATACCTGTGATATTTATTGCCTCATTGTCACCCAGTGTCATGTTGCAAAACTAACTAGCAAATGTCAGACAACGTAAGCGCTTTCAGGTTGAAAACCCTTCTTCAGACAACTCACAAGCATTGAAACAATTATTTTAAAATGCTCAGTAACCAATCACAGTCAGTATTGGACCCTTCTCATTTTTAGGGCAGGTTTCATGGGAATAACCCCATTCATCCCTGGGGGCCTATCAGTATTAATTTCTATAATCCACTTAGTTTCATGGTATTCTGTTATGACATGTTTTTATTATAAGAGGGCACCAGCAATGATCTGTATGATTTTTGTAACTTATCTGGAAACTACGACTGATTTTTTGAGATTCAAGGTGACACATTCTGATAGAAGTATAGACTTCCTACATGTTCAGTTAGTTATTAGTATTTTAAAATAATTGTTTTAATGCATGTGAGTTGTCTGAAGAAGGGTTTTCAACCCAAAAGTGCTTATGTTATGTGATTTTAATAAATGATTGCTTTTTACAGCATGGTGGTTCGAATTATTTTTATTCGGTTGCTTTGCTCTTTGGATATTTGAACCTTTAGTGCATAAGGTCCTATTTTTTGTTCTTGGATTTTCTGGTTTTGGTGGGACCCTGCACGCATGGCTGAGAAATACACTGAAGATATAGAGCTGCATTATCGACCTTCAACATCTCATACTGTTCGAGTGAGTACTGAAATGTTAAAACAGTTTACTGCCATGTGGAGAAACCCTCTGTTGAGCTTGAACCTTATGAACTATAATGGCTCTGTATCAGAAGACCCAAATAAGGAAGAAGGTGGTATGCTTTTTTTTTAGATCTCATTACTGTCTTAGAAAGAGATCTATATAAGCTAAAGCCTCTCCAATGGCAGAGACTACACTTCGAGGCATGTTTACACAATAAAATAGTTCCTCAGGGTATGTGTGTGTTATGCATGCCCACTTATGGTGAACAATATCCCACATTGCTAGCGAAGTGGCAACAGCTTAACTTGGAGACAAGCTTCTCCTATATGCGTTTATTGAACAAACTCGTTTTGCCTATACAGAAGGAATTAGTGACATCTGTGGAAACCAGGCAGAGGGAGATGGAGATGAAATTTAAGGAGGAGCACCACCAGGCTAAACTTAATGACCTATATTGTGCCATAACCACCTATGATGCAAAACTACAACGGATAAAATGTAAGAAAATGCAGAGAGATTATCAAGAGTTTTTACAAGGGAATATTTTTAAGTGGCCTAAGGAGGTGAATACCACTCGATCATATACTAACTCCATTACCAGGAGTCACACACATTCGACCTTAATTATGAAAGAAGGGCATGATAACAGGAAGCAATCAGTTCTACAATCTATTGTTACATCATGTGAAGTCATAATTACACCACAGAATGGTGAAGGTGAGACCAGCATGCAATCATCTAGGGCCTCTGGTACTACTCACACTGTTTTACCACTTAATGCAGATGTAAATGCACTAGGAGCTAGACTGAAGGTACAAAACAATTCTTTTCCAGTTCTTTCAGTTCCTGTGAAGAAAAAGACTTATCTGTCGAACCCCCTGTCACACCACCAAGGCATCAAAAGACAGAAGATATCTATATGACTCAAAACAGTGATTTTAACATTTATAATAGCAATGTTTATAATTTATCTAATTCTATTTTATCAGAAGATGAGTTATATGTACTGAACAAGGGTTTAATGTTTGTTTCCAGTACGGGTCAGTGCTTTAGTGATTTAATTATTGAGCTAAAACTGTTTGGGAGAAACTTAGAACTAAAAAAACTTGTTTGATAACAATAATAACATGCAAAGTGCTGAACTCAGGCAACCAAGTACTTTTAACCCTCCGCTGAGTTCAGCGACTGAAATCTTGAAAACTTATGAGAATGATATAATGGAATTCTTAAATGTCAAACAAAAACATGTTTTTTATAACTTGACAGTGGGACAGACGCAGGCATTGAAACCACTGATTGCTAATGAGAATATTAACACCAAGCCAGCTGAGAAGAGAGGGGCAGTGGTTGTGATGAATAGTGAATTTTATAATAATAAGGTATCTGAGATGTTAAATGATGCTATCACATATCAGCACCTGTCACCCTTAGAAGTCACGATGATAATTAATAGAGTTAAGCGTGAATTCTTAAATCTTAAATCTAGTAATCAGATTACAGAAGACATCTTTAAATTTATCTGGGTAGAACATCCTGTGATTCCCATTTCTCAAGTTATCGAAAGATACACAAAGATCTTCAAGACCCATCCCTGTGCCCCATTGTTTCCGGCAGTGGTTTGGTCATGGAACATGCTTCTATATGGGTAGAATCTAAACTTAAGGGTTGTTTGAGTAAAATACCACGAGTGTTGAAAGATATGGCGAACTTCCTTCAATCCTTATATTCATATCTTGACTCAATGGTTGATAATAGCAAGTATCTGTTTGTGACATTAGCTATCAACAGCTTATTTACAGTCTTTCTAAAGAATATGGATTAACAGCTTTAGAAAAGATCTTGAGTAGCGACAGCGATTTAACACCAGCTGAAGTGAACAGGATTATTGTATTATTAAATTGTGTTCAGGCTAATAATCTATTTATGTTTGCTAATGACATTTATCACTAGAACAGGGGGGGTAGCCATTGAAACCCTCTGTGCGAATTTTTATGCCAACCTTGTGTTAGCATACTGGGAAGATCAAGCCATATTTAAAACTACATTTAGATGGCATAAACAACTGAAATATTATGCACATTTTGTTGATGACATGTTTTTATTATGGAAGGGCACCAGCAATGATTTCTATGATTTTGTAACTTATCTGGAAACTACGAATGATTTTTTTGAGATTCAAGGTGACACATTCTGATAGAAGTATAGACTTCCTAGATGTTCGGTTAGTTAAAAACGTTGATAATAAGATTGAAACAATGCTATATAGGAAGGATTACTGGTGCAACACACTCTTACCCTATGATAGTATGCACCCCAGACATCTGTTTGACAATATCATTAGGCTATAGTTTTATAGGACATCTAGATTATGCACTAATGAAAGGTGTTTCAGACAGAAGTCATTTGAGCTCATGAACAATCTTCACGAGAGAGGTTTTAAAGCTGGTAAGACAGATAGAGCCTTTCAAGATTATGTTAGAAAAAGAACAACTAGAGCTATGCCATGGTTCTCTAGAGGCACTAGAAATCATATGAATGATGAAACAGCAACAGGACAACTGTTGAGAGTAACCCTGAAATATAGCAATAATATAGGAGGTATTTGTAACATTATTGGAAAAAATTGGGGCATCTTATACACAAATGATAAATTAAAAACTTTTATCACTCAACAACCTTTGTTTTGTTTCAAAATTAACAAAAATTTAAAGGATTTGTTGTGCATTGAGAGACCTAAGATCAACATCATTCATACTGAATATCAGGGCACCTTCCCCTGTAAGCATTGTAAGGCTTGTCACTATATTAGGAAGAATAATTCCTTTATTCATCCAGTTACGAACAAACAATATTCTTTGACATCATATGCAGACTGTCATACCACTGATGTCATATATTTGCAAAGATTGTTACTCATTTTATGTGAGTAAAACTAATTGTAAGCTAAAGAATAGGATACTACAACATTTATCAGCAATATGTACGGGCAACACCCACAATGCTCTATATTAGCATATAAGCAGCAATAATGGGCATACATTTGATTTTATGGTGTTACAGGTAATTAAGTTGTCTAGAAGAGGGAGTGATATAAGCAGCTTAACAGAATATCATGAAACTAAGTGGATTATAGAAATGAATGCTGATAGGCCCCCAGGGATGAATGGGGTTATTCCCATGAAACCCGCCCATAAAATGAGGAGGGTCCAATATTGACTGTGATTGGTTACTGAGTATTTTAAAATAATTGTTTCAATGCATGTGAGTTATCTGAAGAAGGGTTTTCAACCTAAAAGTGCTTACGTTGTATGAGTTTAATAAATGGTTGCTTTTTACAATGTAGTGATTCGAATTATTTTTATTTCAGTCACTTTGCTCTTTGGATATTCAAACCTTTAGTGCATAAGCTCCTATTTTATGTTCTTGAAGTGTCAGACAAGTGCTACTGTTAGATGCTCTTGCAGGGCAGCCCTTTCCAACTACTGCCTTTTATACCATCCCTAAAAGGTTGCAGCACTTGCTTAGAAGTAGCACCACTGGCTTTTTTGTCACTGTTAAGCTCTCTTACCAGTGATCCTGAACTCACATGGAAAGTCTCACTCTTCCTGGTGCGAGCACTCTTTGCAGTATGTCATTACTAGTTCACACTTCTAATTTTGAACTACATGGGGATTTAGTTTTCTTAGTGGTGACTGGAATGGTGGCTGCCTGTAAGATTAAGAGAATACAGCATGACATGCCCATACATGCTCATAAGCATAAGGCCTCTGACTTCATTCCACTTTATATCACATGCACTGGATTTTTTGCTCTTTTTAATCCATTATTAGCAATATATACCTCTGTTATGATCAGTAGGATTAGCACAGACATCTCTGCAAAGGTCATTCTTTTTTTTTTTTCTTTTTGTGGGTATTAGCATTGCTGTTTTACTTTCCAATTTCCTATAGGATTTTGTGATCCCAAAACTGCTTTCTGTCTTTCCTTTGCATTTCTCAATATATCTATAATTCCAGGATGTACGGAGATTTTTCTTTTATACCTACAAATAATATAACCCCACTGCCATTTGCTGTTAGAAATGCAGTAACACAAATTCTGAACAGTTTTCTCACAGAGCTGCTACATTAGACAGTTTAAGTGTGTGTTGGGAGATTTGTTTGCTCACATGGACACTTAAAGTATACAAGAAACAATGACTGTAGTGAGGGCAAAAGCCAGGGAGAGAAGCAGTCTGAAGACTAGACTGATATATAAGAATACATGTGTAATTATGAAGCAAAACAATTAGAAACATCAATTAAAGTAGGAAAAATCTCAATTTTATGTAAAAATACTGTACTTTACAGCAACCAGGGCCTATTCTGTGAGACCAGAAACTTTCACAGTTAAAAAGAAATTGAGTTTTCATGTAGAATGGTGCATCATGGGAATTTTGGATGTTGTCTATCAGTATGTGATAGTTTATAGTTAAAAGTGCTTGTAATGCCAGAGGGCTCAGTCCTTTTCATTCCTGTAGCCAAAGTTCTAGAATATCAGTCCATCAGATGTTACTACTTAACATGTCAAATGACCTTTTAGAGTGCCTTCTGAGACAGACTACAGACTATCCATGGAATACATTTTTCTAGTGCCTTCTCACATGACTCTTTAAAAAAATCTCAGATCCTTGCAACCATCAAGATATTGCCACATTTGGTTTATGCTAGGACTCCAACACCTGAGCTATGGACCATGCACACCTCAATGTTCACTTATTCTTAAACCCTTCTTGAACATAACTATCTACAAGAAAATTAACTATAGTTTTATATCCTTGAACATTCACTTTCAGGACATCCCCATCAGAGGCCCAGAAAAGCAATGAAAGCAAGGGAATGATAGCTAAACATAACCAAACTAAAAATGACCAAGAGAAAGACCAGTTAATCATAGGATTGTTCAGATAACTGTCATATCATAATCTGAAAAATCCTCTGGGATAAAATTTGGATAGAATTCTAAGTAGCATTCTGTAAAGATCAGTGGGTAGCAGCAGCAAGAAACACAACAAAGGACTGCAAAACAAACTGTCCTGAAGCATGTCCTTCTAAAAGGATGCCTGCTTCTTGGCTGTATGTTATCGGTAAATATATACACTGATGACTAAATGGCTGCAGAGGTCCACAACAGACACAGTTCTGAAGTATGCACAAAATTTGGCTGACAGCAATTACATCTACTTCCACTCTGACTGCACTGGCCAAAGGCATATTAACATTTTGAAAGTAAATATCAAGGCAACAGACATGGTCATGTGAAAAGAGTCTGTTTAGATACAAACTCTCTCTCTCTCTCTGTCTCTGCAGCAAGTAAGATAAATATTTGATGTTTTTTCTGTCTTGCTCTCTAAATGTGTGTACTCTTCAAACACACAACCACAATGAGGGGTAACCACAGCTAGAAAATGGAGAACACATCCTCGGTCATGGAGTTCTGGCAAGAATGTATGCACGGACTGATTGACTGAGCTCTCTGAAGTGGCAAAGGGATTTGCCTGGAAAGACACCCAAGCTCTTCCTAAAAAATAAAGACAGAAAGAAAGAAAACAAGATAACATTTCTGTAAAATGTCTGCCCTAATGATCAAACTACATGGGTACCAGCAGAGAGGCACCTGTAGTACATCATGACCAACCGGGATAAATAAAAAGGCTTTGGACTTAAGTCCCTTAGCTCTCCCCTTTAACTAATTTGTACCTAGCAATAGCTAAACACACACAGAACAGTGGTCCTTCACATTCTTTTAAGTTTAAGGTTTTAGAATGTTTACATGAAGGAGAATGCCTGGGGATTTTAGCAGCTTAACAGAACATCATGAGATCAGCTGGATCATTAGGCTACAAGCTGATAAATATCCAGGTCTCAATGAGCGGGTCCCTTTAGGACCTTTTCTTGAAGCTGGCAATTTATTTAAATGAGTTTTAGCCATGTCTTGATTTATTTATGCAGTCACTGATCTTATTTGCCTAGCTTAATTTGTCATGTGGTTTCTTTTAGGTTTTGCCAATTATATAAAATATAGGTACATATTACGTTATCGAACTTTTAAAATTTCGAACATCATATGGTCAACACCATATGATCGAACTTTTAAAAGTTCGAACATTTCAACGGAGATCTCCGTACAGTGCAGAATGGGAAGATCTCCCTTTCCTACACAGTAGTGCGATCTCAGAGTTGGTATATTTAAAGAGTGGGGGTGTAGGGGGTGCAGGGGGCTTGTCCCTCTGCTTAAAACGGTCAGGTAGGTTTTTTCAGTTGTTTTTTTTTTTTTTTTTTTTTCGATTTTCGAACTTTTAAAAGTTTGATCATATGGTTTCGACCATATGAAGTTCAAACTTTTAAACTTTCGATAATGTAATATACACCAATATATATATATATATATATATATATATATATGTATAGTTTCACTTCATATACTCAAAATGCTGAAATATCGAATTTCAGCATTTTGAGTGCATGAAGTTGAAACTTCAGAATAGCGAAAGTGCATAAATGCGAATGCGACTATGTTGAATCCGTGCTTATGGACTGACACTACATTACGGGAAGTGTTTGTTTGGGATGTTTGTGTTCGGCGTTCCAGGTGCGTGAGTGTATGTGAGCATTTTTGTAATGTGTGTGTGTGTGTGTGTGTGTGTGTGTGTGTGTGTGTTGTGTGTGTGTGAGTTTTTCTTTTTTTCTCTGTTTGTGCAATCTTGGGAGTTAGTTAGTATATTAAGCCCCCTGCTTTTGTTAAGTGTAGGTATGTGTATGTGTGGTGTTTTGTTGTGTTTACATGTTTTTTGTGGTGTAGGTGTTGTGGTAAGTGTGTTGTTTACTGTATGTTGTGTGTTCAGGTTTGTGAGTTCGACTTTGTGGGATTTCGGTGTTGTGATGGTTTCGACTTTATGGACTCGAAATGCTGAAATTCGATATTTTAGCATTTCGAGTATATGAAGTGAAACCATATATATATAAAAGCTATTCTCATTATTGTTTTAATTGGTCTGAAGACGTGCTATAACAAGCATGAAAACACTAACCCAATTAAAGTCTACGTTTTTAGTATTTTTCTGCCGTGGTTAGTCTAGTCTATTTTTGGATACTTGTACCTATGTATGTTTGCTGGATTAGTTTTGTATATTGCCTTGTGTTATTCAAGCATTTAAAAGTTGAAGGCAGCCCATACTCAGCACTTTTGTTTCAGTGTAACTTAATCATGCTACGAAACTTATGATATCCAGTGCTGTGGTTAAGCAGTTTAAATATGAGAAGATTACTTTAACCAATAAGGGAGGAAAATGCTTTATGTGCTCAGCTGAAAAGATTTTTTAAACACTTAAATTTCCTTTGACTCTGAGTTCCAGAGAATTGTTGTCTAACATATGAGCATCCAAGAATGTAATGGTTCATTAATTGACTATCAATATGTGCTAATGAGTTAAAATTTAGTAAATAAATTGAGAACCTACCTGTCCAAATAAGCCCTTATTACTTCACAGGTAATGACAACCACATAGGTTTATTGCAGTTGGATGTATGTAAAAAATAACTACATTGGAAGTTTACTAGCTGAAAGGAGAAATAATTACTGTTAATGGATGCTCAGTACCTAACTGTGCAAATTCCCTTTGTTTGTTCTCAGGCCGTGACAGCCATATGGAAAGCTAGAGGATCTAGATTCAAGTCCCAGACAGTATTTTCATTTCATATTCCATGAAACAAAACAGTTTTGCCCAAGTGAAATGCTATAAAATGGAGTCTATCAAAGCCTGAGGATAAAGTTAGTTAACTACCTGAGCGTTCTTGTTCCAAATTAGTGTGGTTTCTGTTTGTAAGTCTAGATATTTTCGAATATTATGTATATTTAATTAATGTTGCTTTGGCCTTGTTTCTTCAATTACAATATTCATTTTTTTGCTGTTGGCATTGAATGGCTCCATGTGATTATCACTTTTACTTTTCTGTCTGCTTGTACATCTTGGTATTTTATAACCGTATGTCCCACAGTACACAGTGCACTTAACTATCACCAAAGAACATGTTCTTAAGATACTCTTAAAGACCAGGAATACTTCCTTCATTGGATCAGACAATGTATTGGATTTTTTAATAAAGTGGTACTTGCCCTACATGGTAAGATGGATAGCCACCTGTCTTAAGGTGTCCATGTGGGATCTGTCTGGGCCCCCTCCTATTTGGCATCTATTTTTCAGACCTCTAAACTGGTCACAGTGATCTCTTGTTAGTGAGGTAGTGTATCTTGTCAAATCCCCTTTGGATACATTAATTTTGGAGAGTATAATTCAATTTCTGGTGCTTAGAAAAAGGTCTCAAGCTAAGCACCAAGTAAAAAAGCATCACAACCTTCAGGGAGTAGAAATACTCAGCATTCTACTGCACTGAAAACACCCAATGTCTATACAAATCAGTGATCAAAGATCTGGGTACCTGGGCTCATAGCTTTCTCTCCATTAACCATCACTTGGTGACAGTAGTTATGAAATCCTTCTATATTTTGCAACTAATTGCCAAAGGCATCTCCTATAAAACAAAGAACTCACTCTTCCCCTGTATTCTACCCTAATCAGACTTATTAGAGAATAGAATGTACTCTTTGGCATGTATCTGGCTAGGTACATTAAAAACATGGAAGACAACAAAGGCACCTAACAGAAAAAAACAGGGTCAAATGACCCAAATAGATGCTCATGGTCTGGAGGAGCCTGGTGGAAGTGAGTGGCATTGACATACATGTATGCCGTCCTGGGGAAAGGTGGAAATCCTTCATGCAGCATTGTTTGGTCTCACTGAAGATTACAGAGAGGTATGTAGTGAGTCAGCCAGGGACACATGCTCATCTTCTGCCAACCTGCTTCATCAGTAACCTTCTTAGGGGACACTATATTCTGAGGATGGCTTGTATGGTAACATGCACATCTACCATACGGGAAGTCATTGTAGGGCCCTCAGATGTGAGCATGCATGTCAGCTGTCAAGGGAAGGATTGTTAGGATTTACAACAAAAGCCCCTGATGGCTAATTAAATGGCAGTCCCTCTTTGCTGACTGTCACCCTGGTGAAAGGGAATGACTGGCCAATTGGTCAGTGATGGGAAGGGATGATGGTTGGCAGACAGCTGGGGATAAAAAACTAATAAAAAAGAGAAACACAAATTGAACCTGAAAGTATCCCTGTATTTTATTTTTTTTTTTGAAAATGCAACATAATGTTATCTGCAAAGTAAAATTCCAGGAAATTTATACAAAACTGTAGGTTGATAAACAATAACAAATAAAATTGACTTGGGGTAATACTTGTTTGATACCACACAGACAAGTAAGTAAGCACTGTGACAAAGAAACATAGAAAGTGAGTAGAGTTATGGAATATCTGAGGAAAAAAGTTGCCAGGGGAAAAATGTGATTTTGTTATCCATGTTCATAGAAGGTTTGTAATCACCATCTTAGTCCTATCCTGCTAATAAGTGCACCTGTGGAAAACTCATTCTAATATCAGGAACAAGAATGGAAAACTCTGAATAAGGACGAAATACGGTACATAAGACTGCATCAGAAATCACAATTAAGGTAGTCTAAAAGCAGTTTATTTATAGAGTGCTGGGGAAAGAGTTAGAAGGACAAGGACATATATTCACAAGAAAATCAAAACAGTAAAAATGTTACCACTGAGTCAAGTACAAATGAGCTAATCAAAGTTCTTATAACCAAGACAAATTCTAATACTCACGTCCAAATAATTCATAGTGGGTGTCAGGTAGAAAATGAGCAAAATCATCTGATGCCACATCCCTCCAAGGTTGCTAAAGAGCAAACTTATCATGATAATATTAATTAGCAATGGTGTTATCTTACAGTAGTAGAAAACATTTTCCAGAAGATAGGCGTAAAATATGACAGATGAGGCTGGCATTTCACACACATTACTTACTTACATCTCCAAAGATGTGTCCCCCACACTTCGAAATGCACACCTTCGTCAGACAATGTTACAGAAAAGAATAAAAGAAACCATCAGCACTGGAGAAACGGATGTGAGATGGCAGGATAATAAAGAAAGAGGTAACACAACTATGATTGCTTGCATCTTTGAAAGATGTACCCAGGGTGTTTATATACATTAGTATATGAATAACAGCATTCATTTGAAGCTTTATATACGAACTGCAGAAACATAAGGAAAATGCTACATCTCAGTCTTCTGCTGATGATCTCTGACTCCAGCTTGTTCTTTGCTAAGTAAACAAAGTGTGAGAGAAATCTAAGTGCCTTCATCATGGTCTTCTAACATGATTATCTATTTTTGAAATGACCCCTCAAAGACCTACCAAGTACCCATGAAACAAAACATAGTCATCATTCCTAATACATTCTTTTAAAGGGTCTAAATGCATGGTTCTTCCTTTCATAAACATCAACCAGTTTTGTTCTAAATATAAGACAAAACAAAATAAGCAATCCAAAAAATATGCACTAACCCCTTCTCCAGCCTTTCCCTCTGACTGTAAGTTCTCAACTGAGACCGAAATCCTTTAGGAAGTTGGAATCAGGCCTCACCAATAACACCTTCTGTACAACTACTCATACACTGAAACCGTAATCCTTTCAGGGAGAAAAAATCAATAGCAAGGAAATCTCTCAGTCATACAGAGAGAACTCTGTCTCCACTGCTTCATCAAAATGAATGGACACATTTTCACCTCATTTCACCCCTTTTGTAGAATCCTCTTTGCTACTGAAATGTTTTCAAGTAGCCAACAACGATGAAACCAATTTTGCAGTAAAACACTTCTTACTTATTAAGGCTTTCTATATCACATATTATAGCATTTTACAAGAAGATTGACACGATTTATATACATTTTAATTAGCATGTAACTACAACATGTAAGTTAAAAATGTAGTTAATGCTATAAATTGTAAAAAGTGTGTGTTTTTGTGAAGACTGAGATGAAAAGATTTCAACAAAATTTTGAAATGGTACTGGAAGTTAGCACTAGATGCAAAGGGGAAATGGTAGCTTCAATGGATAATTTGCAAACACGCATATTTTCCTGTGTTCCATATAGGTGACTATGTGCTCACCATACCTCTCAAGCCATTAGTGCTAGAAATCTGGATAGAGCCTAAAATGGTTGGGGAACAAAGGTCCAAAATAGACACAAATTTCAAATATTGCTGTTAAAAACTTAGAATGTTGCTAGAATAACAGAACTTGTGTTAGCATGTATTTTCTTTTTTTAAATAATATTTATTGATTTTATAAGCTTGAAAGATTACAATTCAAGAGAAAACAAATTATCCATAAAAGGAAAAAGATAACTATTTACAAGAGTCCACAGCAATAAAAAGTTAATACAAGCCATCAATATTTTTCTTAGCATATTTATTGACTGCATGTGGTAATTGTAACATTATAAGCTTGGCGACATGGTTTGCTGTGATATACTATTACGCTGGTTCAAGAATCATGAACAGAAGTGTTTCCTAGCATTTAGCAAGTGGATTTAGGTGTACTGCCTTAATGCTGTAACTACTAATAGCATAAAACCACATAGGAAAAGCTGTGTAAAATTCACTGAACTGCTGTAAACTACTGCCCTGACTAACAGCTGCAATTGAATATATAGAAATGCAGAAGCTGTGGTACTACTAATATTAATGAACGAATGTATAATACTGTTAGCATGATGTTATGTTAGCTGTATTCCATATAGAATCCATGCACTGACTCTATGTACCTTACCAGGTCTTTCCACCCCCACCTGTCCTTACCTTGAACGGCTCAATCTGTGCTGAAAAGAAACTATCAATCTGAAAACTAAAAGCATTCCTGCACTGTCCCTCGCTAAGGAAAAGGACTGCAAAGTCTATATCTTAAGTGTAACTGTTGTGCTAATAGATTGCTTGGCTGAACTGGATCTATAGCTAGCCTAGGGTCCATAGTAAAAGATAGCTTAATAGTCTTAGGCTCCCTAGTCAGGCTGCTGTAATAAGTAATAAAATAAGCATTCTACAGTGCAAACAGCCTGTATAACAAGTTCCCCCTGCTTACTTCATCTCACAGTTGCTAAAGAAATAACAAATATCTGTACAAAATTCAGGTTAAAAGCTTGCTTACTCCAAACAGTCAGTAAAACTGTCTGGCTAAACTACAAACTTTGTTTAATATAATATTGAGTAAAACACAGATCACTTTCAAAAGAATTGAGTAAAATTGGGTAAATTGCAGCTCACTTTAAAAAGAACTGCGTAAAATCACTGTAAAGTTGTATTCTTTAAGCCTGAGTACTCACAGACCCTGGAAATCCTTGTAGCTTGGTATAGCCCCGAAATTCTTGTAGCTTAGTATAGCCCCACTCTGCTCACCCTTGCTTCGCTCAGGGTCGCTCCACACCCCACCCTGCACCCAAATTCCACCCATCCCCCACTATTGCTAAATTTAAGCCCAATAAACAACTTCCCCCTCCTACAACCTATCACAGATAACCCACACTTCTGTACACCACCCCCATACACCACTCCTTCCTGCCAACAATGCTCTTAATTCTCCACCTACATTCCTTACCAAGTACCAGTACTATCAAGATGAGACCAATTATGTTCCTTTCAGTTATATTGCCTGGGCTATATCTCCTCACCATCTATGAAAACCAGACCTGTCTTGGCTTTCACCACCCCATATCTCATACCATCTTTGCTCCCACCTTGAGTGAATCAGATCAACCCCTAGCTTACTGCAAACCTATCCTCTCCATTTTAATAGCCACCAACTAACTAGACCATGGTCCACCTTCCCCAAAACTAGATATTATAATAAAATAATAAGTAAAGCACTGAAACTAATAATCACTGTACAACTTACTCTGATGAGGGATGGGGACATCCACCCTAACCCTGGACCCACCCTTCCCACAAGCTCCCAGCCCACTATCACCTTCAACATATGGTCAAATTCAAAGTTTCCTAACTCTCTCCTGACATGTCACCTAAACATCAGGAGTATTAACAGCAAAGTCCATAATATTCATACCCTTCTAGCTACCTACTCACCTGATGTGCTATGTCTTACAGAAACCTGGCTAAAACCAGGAACTAAAAATGATGAGGTTATCCCACCAGGGTACAACATACTTAGACTAGACTGTAACACCAGGAAAGGTGGAGGAGTAGCTGTTCTGTTTAAAAAAACAACAGATGTCACACTAGCCCCACAACAACCCCCCTTGTTCAATAATGCAGAAGCCCTAGTTAGCAAACTACAGCTTAACAAAAGTAAATCTATATTCATTGCCTGCATTTATATGCCCCCAGGTAACAATGCAAATACCCTAGAAGACCTCCTCCAATGGCTTTCAAACACATATCCCCATGAAAATATGGCGTTAGAAGATGTTAATATTGACTGGAATAATTGTTCCTCTGAATCTCCCACCACCCATATAAACCTTCACGGTTATACCCAACTTATATCCTCACCTACCAGAATAAATAAATCCAACTACAAAGGCAGTATCCTGGACTGGATTCTTATTAACAATCACCCAGACTTGTATAACACGGGTACCCTCCCAGATGATATGTGACCACCCACTCTATTACATCATTAAGCATAAAGTAGATAACCACCACCAAGTTCTATATAAATCTATCAGAAACAACAAGAACTTTAACCCCACAGACTTTTAGAATGAACTCAGAGCATGCAATTGGGCCATACTTAAAGAACTTCCACTAGATGATGCTGTAGCCTACTTTAATTCTAAATTCCTCTCCATTCTAGATTCTCACGCTCCTATCCGCACCCTCAGAGCCAAAACTAAGACCACCCCCCTGGCTCTCTAAAGTAACCAAAACCAAACTCATAGCAAGAAATAAAGCCTGGGACAAATGTCGCACCTCCAAAGACCCACTTGACCATATTAAATTCTGACAACTAAGGAATGATACCAAGAAAGCCACACTGTTAGACAAAAACAACTTCTATCAACACCTTCAGCAAAAACACCAGAACAAACCTCAAAAATTTTGGGCAGGCATAAACAAACTGCTCCACCCTGGCCAAACCTCCACCCCCACTCCCTCAACTTGCGACCTTAAAACTCCAGAGGAAACTGCTAACATCAGTAACAATTTTTTTATCAAAACCATCCAGTCACTAGCTATCCAACTACCCCCCACCAGGTCCTTTCAAACTCCTCCACAACCACTACCCCACTCCCTTTTGTCTTCCAACCTGTATCGACATCCACCATCCGATCGTTAATTAACAAACTAAAGCCCACTACCCTGGCAGCTGATCTCCTCCCACCAGAATATTTACAAAAAGGGGCAGATGCCTTTGCATACCCTGTCTCAATCATAATAAACTGCACCTTGACTGAAGCCACTATCCCCTCTCTCTGGAAAGTTTCCCATGACATTCCCCTTCCTAAAGGAGGGAATTCTTTAGACCTCTCAAACGTCTGACCAATAGCCATACTATCACCATTGGCCAAGATTATGGAAAAGTACATCCACAATCAATTAATGCACTATCTCACCCAAAATAAACTACTGGCCAAATCTCAGAATGGTTTTAGGCCACACCACAGCACCATATCAGCCATCTCTAACTCTATCAACATCAACAAAAACAATAACAAACTTGCTTCTGCTCTCTTCCTAGATCTCTCTAAGGCCTTTGATATGGTCAGTCACCAACTGCTTCTCCGTACCCTGAAGGAACTGTCACTGAATAGTAGCTCTATTAATTGGTTCCAATCTTTCCTGTTTGATAGACAACAAGCAGTTTTATGTCAGAATACCCTATCCTCATGTCTACCCATTACTCTTGGAGTCCCCTAAGGCTCCATATTAGGACCACTACTCTTCTCAGTCTTTATCAATGACCTACCCACCATCACTCCCAAGGCCACCTGCATCCAATACGTGGACGACTCTACTTTAATATGTACCGCCTCCTCCTTAACTGAGCTTATGACCCTAACCCAGAATACTTTCAATGGTGTAGAAAAATGGTTTGCAAACCATCAGCTTGTATTAAACCCCAACAAAACTAAACTGCTCATCTCTTCCCCTACCTGCAAATCCTCCTCACCATCCTTTACTATAAGTTCCAACAATGGCACAATTATATCCCCAGATACTCACACAAAACTCCTGGACATCACAGTCTATAATGCCCTAAAATATAATACCTATGTCAATCAAACCATCAAATCTGTCAACAAAAAACTGGGCTCCCTATACAGGATCAAACCCTTCCTCACTCCTTTTGCAAGATCCACTATTGCTTGGTCCCATCAACTTTCTACCCTCCTCTATGCCTCCCCCCTCTTCACTAACCTGAACCAAGCCACCCTACCAAACTTGCTAGTTGTTACAACCATATTGCTAGATTTGCTGCAGGTGCTACCTCTAAGACCCACCATTGTATCAACCTAACTCAACTAGGATAGCTGGAGTGGCCCAGTCTTCTCCGATACAACCAACTTGTAATAACCCACAAAGTACTATATCAACCCGAAAAAACAACAGCACTAAATAAGATAATCAAACCATACAGCAACCTGAGGTCACTACGCTCTGCTGACAAACTGCTAGTACAAACAACTAAAAGCATAAATGTGGCTGGGGACTCTCTATTCACCAACTCAGTAGGCAAAACTTGTAATATGCTACCCACCGAACTTACTCAGCAATCCTCCTTACCAGTTCAGAAAAAGCCTCAAACTATACTTCCAACAGCATTGGCAATGTCCCTGCTTAAACCCCAACTAATCACCACCTGCTGTTCCTGCAAACTCTCCCTAAACATTTCAGTCATATACTCTAATAAGTGTATGAATTCTTGATGGGACTTGGCCCATAGCTGCGTGTATTATTGTCTGAGACTGAAGCTGCATGATTTTGATGTTGTCTACTATATTTTATCTAAGTTTATAACCCTACTGAAAACTGTACTTATACTTATCTCTAAATGTTTCTATTGTTCCTAATGTATTTGTACTCTACTTTCTTGAGCTTTTCTCCAGGGCCTCCGCTGAAAATGGACAAATATCCAGTTGGACTTTCAAGGTAAACAAATGTAAAATAAATAAAAATAAATAAATAAATAAATGTTTCTAATAAATCACATAGCTTTTGCCAATATCTTTTCTGATGATTAATATTTGGTGTCCTTATGTTTAAACTTAATAGTTTTTCTTGCAAAGACTTTTAGCTAAAATAATGAAGTTGTTAAAATAAAAAGCAGTTTTACATTTCCAATTCGTTGTTATTTTTCTAGCCAATGACAAAAATCAACGAAAGGAGAGACATCTGTGATCTGAGAACGGTTTCTGGTATTGGAGCATTTAATGAAATGAGTGAATCAGATATATAATATTTATCAGTCCATAATGTCTGGGAAAACTTTATGAATTCCTTCCAAAATGGTATAACCAATTTGCATTTTAATATCATATGAGCCTAATCTGCTTGTGTATCACAATTATATCTCCAACATCGAACTTTCTTTGTTTTATATATTAGTCTAATTTTGCCTAGGGTTAAAAAGGTTCTGTGTATAAATTTCAAATTAAAAATTCTCCGATAAAGAGAGGATGTTGTTTTACAACTTGACTTTAATATGAATATCTTATTTCTTATTATTTGTTGAAAACTCAGATTCATTTATTTTTGTAGAGTAATTCCAAAAGGTTAAATTCAAATTAATAAACTCAGCTTTTATGATTCTATATATTACTGATATATAAAAGTTATTATGAAAAGGAATGCAGTTGATATTGATCAAGAAGTCTAAGATTTTAGGTATAGTTTTTCTTAATAATTCATTATTATCTTAAATTTATCATTCACATATGTAATGCAGCTATGAATATTTATCCAATTATCTTTAGTTAAGGAATATTTTGAGAGAAGAAATTTGGTGCTATATAATTTATTTCCATTTAAAAATTGATGTCAAAATAATAAGTTAATTTCCTGTAATTCTAACATCTTGTTTTTTATTACATGTTTCTAAACATCCTTTAGTGTTAGGTATGGGGAATAGTAGAAAGAGCAAGTTCTTTAGTATATAATTGGTGTCAATAAATGATTTAAATATATTAAGAACATAATCTATCAATGGTATAGATGATGCTATTTTTTTCATTTGTGAAGTAATGTTTTAAGATCCAATAAAATGTATTAATACCAAATAAAGATTGAGGAATTAGGTTGTAGATACTAACGTTCATGTATACATTTCCATGCAGACTGATATGAAGAGTTTAACCATAATGCTATTATGTTTATAATAGTGGATTTTGCATAAAGTTTAATATTTGGTAATACTATTCCTCCATCTCCCTAGCTTTAAGAATGCCAATCAAAAGATATTCTCAGCTTATTTAGGTACCATAGGAATTTTAGTAGTGTTGTGTTTAATTTTTTAATTATTTTTTGTAGGAAGAAATATTAATGCTTGTATATAGAATAAGATTTTTGGTAGTATAATCATCTTTATTAAAGTAAGTCTGTCCTCCATTGCAACAATAATTTGTTCCAGTACTCAGTTTAACTATGTTTATTAGGTTTGAATAATTGGTTTAAGTTGTATTTTTTATTGAGGATGTGACATTGATTCCAAGATAATTAATATGAGTGTTATTCCAATGGAATTCAGTGAAACTTTTTAGGAAATCACTGATTGTTTTATTGATTATTAAAATTTTTGTTTTCCTTTTATTAAAACTTAAACCTGAAATCTTCTCAAAATAATTTAAAGATGAAATAATGTGTGTTAGGGAGGAATCTATGTCTCCAGTAGTTATTAGAATATCATCTGCAAATAATTGTATTTTACAGTAAAATTCCTCATCAATTAGGAATCGTTTGATTTTAACATTAGATCTAATAAAATTTGCAAAAATTCAATAGCTAAAGCAAATAGTAAGGGGGATAAAGGACAACCTTGTTTTGTACCCATTAAAACTTTGAAGATTTGGACATATAAGAACCAATTTTTACAAATGAGTAAGAATTATTGTATACATTTGTAATGAGGTTTATAAATAGTTCGGAAAAGTTATATTCTCTAAGTACTTTATTGAATAAGACCAGCTAATAGAATCAAATGCTCTATTTAAATCTAATTTAATTATTGTTAGCTCTTTTTTCTTTTTATTAGCTAAATCAATTAATGTATTTAATCTGATTATATTATCATGGACTTTTCTACTTAAAATAATACCAGTTTGGTCTTCATTAATTAATTTTGTCATTATATGACTTAGTCTTTTTGCAAGGATAGACATAAATAGTTTATAATCAACATTAAGCAAGGATATGGGTCTGTAAGAGGAATATAGTTTACTATCTTTATCATTTTTTTAAAAATGGAAGCAACAAGAGTGTAATGCCAAGAGGGAGGAATAGACAGAGCAGTTTTACATTTTTCAAATACATTCTGTAAAAGTTTAATAATGTTATCTGGCATAAGTTTATACAATTCAGGGATTAATCCATCAAGTCCAGGAGCTTTATTTGTCCTAATGTTTTTAATTTGGTCTTTTATTTCTTTTAATAAGATAAGTTTATTGATGATTTTTTTTGTTCTTCAGTTAATTTTTGTTGTATATTATTTTTCAAAAAGTCACTTGTAATATAGTCATTATCTAGAGTTGAGGAAGTTTTACTAATATTTTCATAGTGACATCTGAAACTTTCTAATATATCTTTTAAATTGGTTATTTCTCTATCTTTCCTCTTTGGTTTACTTTTATTTCTTTAATATAGTTGACATTTTTTTAGATCTTATGGCTAATTTATGTAGACTTTTGGGATTAACTGAATAAGACAAATTTTCCATTTTTTTTATTGAATTGAGATTAGATATTGCATTTTATCAAGATATTTTTGATTTAGTGATTTTAATTCATGATTAATAGTTGTATAATTTGGTGCCATATTTATTTTTAAATTATCTATTTTAAGCTGTAGAGTTTTATTTCTTTATTCCGGTATACATTCATTTGACTGGCCGGTGGATGGCCTACCGGAAAATGTTCGAAAGCAGTGTGGCAAATTCTCACAGTTGAGAACGTATTACTTGAGAAACACAAAACATCCCCCCTTTTTGACCCATGGTAGCGCTTGTTTAGGTGGTAGAGTGGTCGGAAATGTCACATTTGGATCTATGTATGACATTCTGTCCATTCGGCAAGGAGAAATTTGGGCATTACACTTGGCATTATACCCATTGGAAAAAAGGTAGCTTGCTCAAATTAATGTATTCCCTTTATGCCATTCTTTTTTTTTTTGTTAAGATGCCAACTTTTGATGTTTCCATATAGATAAGCCTTTAGAGAATCCCAATGTCTGTAACTTCTCCATTATCATTTCATTCTATAAACGGATTTACTTCTAGTATAAACCACTGCTTGAAATCTTTTAACTGAGTAATATAAGCTGGGAGTCTAGCATTATTGATTAGGATATCAATTTTGAAAGTAGTAGGGAATAAGATAGCATTATGATCAGATAATGGGCATGATGTTATTAGTACATCATCAATTTTAGAATACAGGCTATTAGAGGTGAACACTTTATCAACAGTAGTTTGGGTACCAAAACAAAATGAATAATGTGTATAATGTGATCAATTAATAGATTTCAATTTATATATATCCTGTAAATTTAAATCATTAATAAAAGTTTTTAAATATTTTGCTGCAGATGATAGGTTAATATTTTGTTTAGTAATATCACTTCTGATAGTACACAATTAAAATCTCCTGTTAATAATAGTATCTAGTAATTTTTTTAACAATTTTGCACCAATTGCAAGTCTCCAGTATGCGTTTATTAATGTGTAGTATTGTTTATTAATTTCTGTAGTTATCAGTGTCAGCATATCATCTGTATCAGTGTATGTATGTATTACTTTAGGTTCAGGTAAAGAACATCTCCAAAGGATCATTGTGCCTCACCTTTTTGACTTAAAATATGAACCAGCTAGTATATTGTAATATTTGAATAGAATTCTATGCATTTCTTCTTTGATTACATGGGTTTCTTTCAAGAATATTATATGAGCTTTGTTTACATTCAGATACTTATTTAAACTGCTTCTTTTCAATTAATTATTTAAACAATTAATATTTAACGATAAACAAATGTAGACATATAGGAAGAAAAAAAGGTTTTGAATATAAATGTCAAAGGCTTATTACTTAATGAATATAGTTAACTACAATGAAACATTGCTGTGGATAATAAAGATGACAGTAACGTTAAAGTTTTAAATCTGAAACAAATCAAACCATTAGTCATGGAATATAACATTCCTGATTGGATAAATAAATCATCCAAACCACTCATCAACCTAACCATATTAATGTAACCAACAAAATCTGAATTAAGCATATGCTGCTGCTTCTAAAAACAAATAATGATTTGTGAATGAGAAAGATTCACTCATTGTAAATAAATAAACATTATCTTAAATTATAATTATGACAGATATTAAATGAATAAAGGAACTGTTCAATCTAAAGTAGTTATATTGAAGTCACCAAGTATTTATTTTTATGATTTGTAAATGTTATTTATTGATCAGATTCTTGATTTACTATACATTCTTTCTTTTGTTATATTTAAATATATTAGTAGATGAGAAATAGAACATGAAGGAACAATATGTGGTGGGAGATAAATGCATCCACAGTCTATCTATAAATGTTTTGTGTATAATTTGATTTGATTATATGTGCTTGATGTCTCACTGGAAGATATTCACATCAGTATAATATTAATTGTGATACTACTTTAATGTGGGAAAGTGTAGAAATTACACTTCTCTTAGAATGAAATATGCAAATGTATTTTATTCGATTATAAGGGTGTTTACGAGTGAATACTAAATGCTTAATGTCATGATATAATTATATTATCTTGTTGGGTTGAATATTGACTTTAATTATAAATTGTAGTGTGGATCTAGATACCCAGGTCCACACCAACAGAATAAGACATCCCCAAAAGGAGCCCCAAGACATCCCCAAGCACACAGGACCCAGGGACATTCACCAAAATAAATATTTCACATCTTCCAGAGCTCCTGAGGTATAATAGTTTATGTCCAGCCAAAGATAACATTAGATCCTGGTTATTAAGTTGCCAAGAATTTTTGTAGATCTTGTTGAAATTAATTCACCCCCAAATGTTTAGGAGACTATAGATCGTATTTACTTTTTCAGCTTTGTCTCTGTCATGAGCAATACGTATATAAATCTGAAATATTTTCTTCTGTCATTCAAAGAGATGTTTGTATCTTTATTTATTTAGCTTCTCTGTTGATGTCTCAGTGAACGTCCCCAAGACCCACCGACCAAGTACTAACTCAAGGGCCCCCAAGAACATCTGGCCATCCAGCATACACCTAAGCACCGTCATCCCTATCATAAAGGTCTTTATTCTTCTCATATCTCATGGAAGTATTAGCATGCATTTTCTGAAGACTCTGAATTCTCAAAATGTCTATCATTATTTAGTCACTTCAGTCCTCTGTGATTTGCCAGACAATCACCAGTTTTATGAGAAACACAGTAAAATATAAGGAAAACATCTGAGCAGTCTGTCAAGATCTGGACATTTTAGAGATACGGTGGTCACTGACTATCAGTGACAGATGGCAAATAACGAAAAGAGGAGGACAACCCTTCGCCTTTACTGAGATGTTCTGAATCTTATTTTCTAAGAATGAATTCAAAACTGGAGTTGAAGCATGTAGAGTGATTAGGTAGTCAGTATTACTTTGCATTCCAAGCTCACCTAAATTTGAGGGTCTCTGCTAGCAAATGTATATATTTAAGTTAGCAGAAAGTAAACACTACAAACAAAATGTTAATATTCAATGTAACTTATTATAAAACAATATGTCAGTGGTGGAGCCTGGCTCCATGTTTTGATTACAATGTAACTTATTACAAAACTATATGTTAGTGGTAGAGCCTGGCTCTATGTCTCAATCACAATGTAACCTATTACAAAACGATATGTTAGTGGTAGAGCCTGGCTCTATGTCTCAATCACAATGTAACCTATTACAAAACAATATGTTAGTGGCAGTACCTGACTCCATGTCTTGATTACAATGTAACCTATTACAAAACAATATGTTAGTGGTAGAGCCTCACTCCATGTCTTGATTACAATGTAATCTATTACAAAACAATATGTTAGTGGGAGAGCCTGACTCCATGTCTTGATTACAATGTAACTTATTACAAGATAGATATTACTGGTAGAGCCTGACTCCATGTCTTGTTGAGTCCCAGTACCTTCCTGTTAGACAACCTTATGTTCCACAACTTGCAGTCTGTACTATAATGGTTTGGGGAAGAAAATGGTTAGCTGATTTAGTATCTCACTCCGTGGTAGAATGAAGATTATAGCTGGGTCACCACAACAGAATGTCAAGTTGTTCAAAGGAAAATTCTTGTCTCTTGGCACACGTGCACATAAAAGCAGTTTAGAGCACTTTACCTTCATAAATGTAATACACATCTCACTTGAGCATTTAGAGAGCAAAGACAGCTATGTAAAGATGCTGTTCATAAACTTCAGCTCTGAATTTAATATGGTGGTACCAATGCAGCTGATAGAAAAACTGGCACATTTAGGAATCAGTAAACATCTCTATAACTAGATCCTGGACTTTCTGATTGAGAGACCACAGAGGGTGTATTCAGGTAAGAATACATCAAAGTGCATCACGATTAACACTGGGGTTCCACAGGGATGTGTTCTCAGACCAGTGTTATTCATCATCCCACCCCACAACTGCTGTGCTAAGCACAAATCCAATCATATAATCACGTTTGCTGATGACACCACAGTCGTGGGGTTCATCACAAGGGAGGATGAAAGGGCAGAGTACAGAGAGGAGGTGGCATCTCTGGTCAGTTGGTGCGAGAGGAACAACCTTCACCTGAATGTAAGCAAGACCAAAGAGATTCACATTGACTTCAGGAAAAGGAGAACAAACCACCCAATGCTCAGGATCAAGGGTGAGAGTGTGAAGAGGGTTAAGAGTATGAAATTCCTGGGTACACGCATATCAGAGGATCTCTCATGGTCAGGAAACACCAGCCAACTGGTCAAGAAAGTGCATCAACACCTCCACTTTTTAAGAAGGCTGAAAAAGGCTAACATTCTTCCTCATATTCTCTCCACCTTCTATAGAGGTGCAATAGAGAGCATCCTCACCTGAAACTTCATAGTGTGGTTTGGAAGCTGCATAGTTACAAAAAGGAAGGCACTACAAACAGTGGTGAGGGTTGCAGAGAGGGTAACAGGTTCCAGTCTTCCATCAATACAAAATCTTCATTCTGCAAGAAGCATCTAAAAGGCCACCAAAATAATACATGACAACATGCATCCTGCACATGGACTGTTTAACCATCTGGCATCGGGCAGGAGATATAGCAGCATCTGCTGCAGGACTACAAGATACAGTAACAGTTTCTACCCTACAGTGATTAGACTTCTGAACTTGGGCACTAGTCCCAGGGGTCTGGACACATAATAAGTAATTTTTACTTATTTGTGCAATATATACTTACGTATATTTCAAGTAAGTGCAATATTTATTTATTATATTCATTGTTGTATTATTTAACTCACTCAAGTACAATATTAGACAAATAACTTATGCATTGCAATCTATAATGTCTTTTGTATCACTTTAAATAGGGTAGTCAATTTAACTCAGGGGAGGGCATTCTTTTTGTATATGAGTGTTGGTAAATGCCTCTGCTCTTTCTTGCATGTATTGGGATAGTATTGTATTTGTTAATTATGTTTATTCCTCTTCTTGTGTGTGTTGTTTCACTTTCCTTTGTAATCTCAAGAATTGAGTTGATGCACGGAATTTCATTTAGGCTACACGTTTGTAGTTCTAAATAACAATAAAGGTTACTTTGACTTTAACCTAGTGGTTCTATAGATTTAGAGTAAGACTTCAAGGCTCACATGCAGAGACAGACATACCTAGGCTAGTAGAGTGTGGTTGGTATAAAAAGCCTGTCTGATGTTCCTAAGACAAAAATATGTTAAATCATAAGGATGCTCATAAGTGTTCTCGATGGCAGATCACCTTGGCCCAAAGGTTGATCTCTGCCTTTTTAGTCATCTCATTAGAAGTGAAGCCATATGCATCAGCGCAGTCACCTCAGGAGAAGTATGCAGCTGTCAAGAAACCTTAATTTACTGCTGTCTTGGGTCACTCGGCAGGAGTGATTGCTGGAGAGACCCAGGAAATCACAACATGGAGAGAAGGTATACTGACAATGTTTAGCTGATGCAGCTGCATGGAATAAGCTCAGCTTCCAACTTTAGAAGACCTCACATTTACCTGGAGCGGTTGAGAATGGGAATTCAGAAGGGTTCTGGTTCAAGATTTCAGTAGCTTAGGTGGTTGCAAGCATCATCGGCCTAAAGTGGTTAGTACTTCTCATGGCAGTTACTTAAATTCTGCTGGTGGCCATCTGAGAAAAGATAAACTCTCTGGTTTGAAAGAAAAGGGAAAAAATTGGTACACTGTGTTGTGGCTACAATGTTCTATCTCCTGCCTCTTTTTCTCCATCAGAAAGGGAGTATAGCTGACAGCATGCTAGGATATTGCATTTTCAAAAAAAATGTAACTCATTGAGGAGGCAATATATTGGGTGCTGGCTGTAAGACACATATTGAACCTTCCAGCAATACAGTTTGTTGTACTGGGTTTCCTACATATCTGCTTGCCTTGTATCTTGCTGGTGCTGTTACACATGCATGGAACTACCTCTGTTATAAAACACTTTCTGGAACATCCGGACATTACCTGGGATGTACTGTGGTACAAAAGGTGTACTTTGTGAGACTTGTGTCCACACCTTCATGACATTTATTTATAGGCAACAAATGCTGCTGAGCTCCACACCCTTCCATAAGTCTTACTGTTACCTACTGTTCATGGTGCTACTTGTATCAAGGGTTCAAGTGCATTTTGATAAGTGCAGTTCTTGTTCTGTGTGCCACTCTTTGACACAGAGTGTGTCCATCAGTAGGGTACATAGTCCATTACATACAGCTAAGTAAAAGGACCTCTGCAGTGAACAGCCACACCAAATATGGTAATCTTTACAGACCCAGAAATAGAACATTCTGGAACAATAGATTCCTGTCCCAAGGAATCCTATACTTATGGAATAAACTTCCAGTACATTTCAAGCAGTGCAGCATATTGGTTGCATTCAAACATATTCTGGATAAATAGCTGGAAAGTCATAAATCCATCATGAGGTATATAGCTAGGTGCTCCAGGATCATGCAGAGTAACTCATTTGACTTTTCTCAGGTTTAGCTGGTGAGGTTTCTCAGTGCTCTTCTTGACCATGCCTGCTATATACCTATGAACTTATCAAGCTGAGGCATGTATCAAGTGTCCTGCTAATATCAATGATCCACATAAACAAGAGCATCTATATGGACAGGAGTAGCAGTTTATGGATAACTGAGTTTCCATATGGCTATTTAGTAGGTGAGTACTTTGCCAGAAAAAAAGAATAATAAAATCACAAGCAGGAAAAGTAATTGCAATAACAGCATGGCCATGTCTAACAAAAATCTTATGTAATACTGCAGGTGATACAGGTTTCCTCTTTAGCCAAAGCTGATGACACACATCTGAAATTCCCACTCTCCAGCAGAAAAGAAAATGTGCGTTATCTGTTGAGAAACATTAAGTCCCATCTTTCAAACCCCTCATTCACGTCTTAGATGTAAGGCTCTCTATGAGTTATATTCCCAAGGTATGGAGAACAGCTGTTGTGATGCCCTTGCATAAAGAATGCCCTCCACTGACCCTCAGAATCACGTCTATTAATCATACTAGAAATATTTCCAAAAATAGTGAGTACATATTAGCTGAAATAGGTGACCTGATATTACTGGTTTGAGTTCTTAGAAAGAGTTAAACAGGCCATAGATAACTGACATATAGTCCATGCTGCCTACATGGACCTTGTCTAGATCATAGACACTACCTCACATGCTGGAATTATTGACACAGTATCCCAATTCAGTATTAACTGTTGCAGCTTGCTGGACAGGTAATTGGCTTTGACAAAAACCCTACCGTTAAAGACAGGGTTACTTGCTCTAGAAAGAAATAGTGTCACCAGTGGTGTTCCACAGGGTTCTAAACTGGGCACCCTTGCCTTTGACATACATGTATGCACATATGCAGAAAGAGAAAATGATGAAGTCTACATCACATGGGATCATCCATTAGCAAATATTCAAAAGATAGATGCTAGAAAACTGGATATAGTGGTCCAAGAAAAGAACACAAAAGTAGCATTAATCATGGAAATCATGGAAATCACCACACCCAGTGACTACAGTGTCCTCTGTACAGACAGACACAAAGTCATAAAATATCAGGATTTCCAAGCAGAAAGAAGAGCAATGTGGAACAAAGATACCCAGATAGTTCCAATCGTAGTAGGAGCAATGGGTATTATAAAACAGAGTCTACAATCATGTATAACTACAGCAAATCAAACTTTTAAACAAAACAACCAAGCAGTTAAAAAGTCTGCAGCACCGGGTTTATTCGCCAATAGATTCTAGAACAAAGCAAGTAAAACTTTAAGTGCTTTTCGTCTGCTCACTCGCAGACTTCTTCAGAAGTTACAAAATTCAATCAATTAAGCATACTTAAGTAGAAGAAGCTATAAAAAGTGCGGGAACCTTTCGCTAATTAAATAATTAAGTAATGAAACTCCTTGACTTGAACCCTGATCTTTGATGTTAAAAAAACTTGATATATACATAAAACATCCTTTATAAAAGGCATATATATATATATATATATATATATATATATATATATATATATATATAAACTATTATACATAAATACTATTATACTTTACAAACAATATCATTAATATATCTAAAGTTGACACATCTAAAAATAAATTTCTGTGAAAAATGTATCTTAAAAGTAAAAAACTATCTTTGTAAGCTTTTAAGCTTTAATGTACTCATAATTGAACAAAATTCATTCAAACCTGGAAAGTTGAACGCATTCAATTTTAACTGCCAAGTTAATTCTAGTTCTTCAAGTTTGAAAGATGCCGGGCCACCCCTGATGTCATTAATAAACTGGTCGATGACCATGAATTCAAAATGATGTTGTGTGTTTAAATGAATATGCTTTGCTAAGGCATTGTCAGTTTTGTTGTGACTAATAGCATAAATGTGCTCATAAATTCTCTCACGGAACCTTCGTTCCATTTTACCCACATAAAAAGCGGAACACACTACACATCTTGCTAAATAGACAATGAATTTAGTGTTACAGTTAAATTTAGATTTTACTTTATATTTCTGTCCATTAATTTCAAAAGTGTTTGTCACATCTATGTGCAATTTTCACACTTAAACGTTCCTGTAATTCTAGCCACCTTCAAAAAATGCCTTTCCAGGAGTGTTTTTAAATTACTCCCCCTCTTGAAAACTATTGAAGGCTTACTGCCAAGCCTTTCAAAAAGCTCATGGTTAGCTCTAAATAAATCCCAGTTTTTATGTACTGTTTTAACAATATACTTACTTTGAACATTAAAGGTTGTTATAAAACTATATTTTAAATGTTGTTCGCTCTGCACTACCTGTTCTATAGGTAGAACTATTGATTCTATTTCTAAACTGGTACTTCCAGTGTTAGATGGTAGTTTTATTGATAATATTGGTTTTAACATTACATTTTCTCTTTTAATAGTTACTTCCTCTATTAAAGAGTCAAGTAAATCTTTGGGGTAGCCTCGATGCATAAACATTTCTTTCAAAAATAAACATTCCCTAACAAAATCCGTATTCAAACTCGAAATACTCGAAGCTCTCACAAGTTAACCTTTGATTACAGATCTTTTTTGGTAGAAGGGATGGCAACTAGAAAAATGCAAAAACATGTTTGAATATGTTTTTTTCCGAAATATTTTAACTGTATAGCTCTTTAGCTCCTTGTTTTTTTCTAACCAAATATCTAAATAAGAAATAGATTCAGAACTAAAACTATGCGTAAATTGAAAATAATCTGTTGAAGAATTAAACTTATTTAATAACTCAATAGCTTTTACTTCATCACCATTGAATAAAACAAAAATATCATCTAAAAATCTGGTGTAATATAATATACACTCAGATATACTTGAGTCATTAAGTAGAAAATTTGTTTCCCAGTGGGCCATGACCAAACTGGCCACACTGGCACCACAAGGTGAACCCATTGCTAGTCCTACTTTCTGTAAGTAGAATCTATTATCAAACATAAAGTAGTTGTTTGCCAAGGTGGGGTCCAACAATTCCATTATCAAAGCTATATCTTTGTTGGTGCTCCATGTTTCCGCATTATAGCTGCAACCCACTCTATATTGACTTGATGAGTAATGCATGTATATAAGTCCTTGACATCAATTGTTAGGAAGTTCGAGTCATTACTGTATTCTAAGTTGTTAACACTAGACAAAAAGGACCAAGAATCCTTACATATTTGTTTTTCTAGACCTACATACTTCTGCAACATGGTGTCAATGACTTTCAAACATGCATATGTAGGAGAACCTCTACTATCTACTAGCGGTCTCATAGGTGGGTTATTCAAATCCTTGTGTATTTTTGGAATTCCAAATAAGGATGGATATTTTGGAAATAAAGTGATCATGTAATTAAGAACTGCTTGGTCTACTCGTCCCTCTATAAACAAATCATTCAGACAGGATTTAATTAAATTATAAGCCCTATTTGCTTCTGATCTGGAACTCTCCAGATAAGTATGACTGCTTAACAAAAGATGCAAACGATTAGTATAATCAACCTGGTCGAATACAAGTCCTCCACCCTTATCAGGTTTACGGACTCGTATATTCTGTGATTGTGTATATTTCACAAGTTCAAATTCATTAATGCATTCATCATCGTTGTTACTGACTTTGTTTTTATAGTTAACTATCTGTCTGAAATCTAACTCACATATTTGTTCGAATGACTGAATAAGAGGATGCAAAGGGGGTTGAACGTACTTGCAATTCTAAATACATTATCATGTGATATATCAACTGAATTGATAAACAATAATTGAAAATTCAATTTCCTTGTAAAAATTTTAAGTTCAAGGATAGATTTAGCTATGTCCATACTTTGCCGTGGGACATGTGTGTGACCTTTGGCCAGAAATTCGACCATATCTGCAGAAATCTCACTAGAAGAAAAATTAAACACCTTAAAAAGCATCATCTTTGTTAGCAATAATCCTGGGTAAGTCAGAAGGTTGTAAGTCAGTATGCCCCGAAACATTGTCAAAAAGCAAGTCGAATGTAGTTACATTGTCAGTGATAGCATCGGCTTTGCTAGCATCGATAGAAAAGGAAGAAACTCTTGGAAAAAGTTGTAAACTGACACCTAAGAGGTCTTCCTTTACAGCTAGTTCCGCTCCTTATTGGAGCTCTGTATGCTCTTGTTCCCTGTGCCGAATCTCTGCTGTTTTGGTTTGGCACCTAGACCACTGTCCTTCCAAAAACCCTGTTGCTGTTGACCATTTTGGTTAAATTGTCTTTTGTTATAGTTGTAGTTTACACATGGGGTATTCTGCAACCTCTCACTCCTACGTATTTCATCTTGGTTAGTGGTGTTTGAACATGAGGTATCAAAGTGGTCTAAATCATCCATCCTTCCTGCATTTTGATTATTGGTAGCTGGTGCATACTCAAAAAAATTGAACAGGCTCTTGTTCGGTCAAAGTGTTTGTATGTTGGTAGTCTGCCCCATCCTGGTTACTACCCTTTTGGCCAGAACACCAAACCTGTGCCTGCGATGGAGATGGCTCTAATGCTGACTACCATGAAGTATGAGGTAACTTTTTTGAATCTCCTGATATTGTTTCTAATTTAAAACTTTTAGATAATCATCTTTTAAAGTTAAAGAAAACACAATTAGAAATTTCCTATTTCAAGGAATGTTTGAAGCAAAAAATAGTGCCGAAAGGCTTGCATAAGGCACAATATCCAACAGGCCTTACAAATGGTTCCCAGTTCCATGTAGAACTTATTCAGTTATTTGACAAACAAGGTTTTGAGCTCATTGAGCTCATGATTAAACATTATTCTTGTTTCGTGGACTCTATTTCCAAAACAATCAGTGAGTTGGACACCAAAGTCCATCAAGATTTGGAATTCGTTAGGTATAAATATGAGTATAATAGGATCTTGGATAGTATCAACTTGCACACGAATAAATTAAAAAGAAATAAAATTAAGAAATTAGAGTGTGACCATAAGGTATATAGTCAAGGCCTTGCCTACCCATCTCCATCGCAGGCACAGGATTGGCGTTCTGGCCAAAAGGGTAGTAACCAGGATGGGGCAGACTACCAACATACAAACACTTTGACCGAACAACAGCCTGTTCACTTTTTTGAGTATGCACCAGCTACCAATAATCAAAATGCAGGAAGGATGGATGATTTAGACCACTTTGATACCTCATGTTCAAACACCACTAACCAAGATGAAATACGTAGGAGTGAGAGGTTGCAGAATGCCCCACGTGTAAACTACAACTATAACAAAAGACAATTTAACCAAAATGGTCAACAGCAACAGGGTTTTTGGAAGGACAGTGGTCTAGGTGCCAAACCAAAACAGCAGAGATTTGGCACAGGGAACAACAGCATACAGAGCTCCAACAAGGAGCGGAACTAGCTGTTAAGGAAGACCTCTTAGGTGTCAGTTTACAACTTTTTCCAAGAGTTTTTTCCTTTTCTATCGATGCTAGCAAAGCCGATGCTATCATTGACAATGTAACTACATTCAACTTGTTTTTTGACAATGTTTCGGGGCATACTGACTTACAACCTACTGAATTACCCAAGATTATTGCTAACAAAGATGACGATTTTAAGGTGTTTAATTTTTCTTCTAGTGAAATTTCTGCATGTATGGTCGAATTTCTGGTCAAAGGTCATACATATGCTCCATGGCAAAGTATGGACATGACTAAATCTAACCTTGAACTTAACATTTTTACAAAGAAATTGAATTTTCAATGATTGTTTATGAATTCAGTTGATACATCAGGGGATAATGTATTTAGAATTGCAAGTACGTTCAACCCCCCCCCCCTTTGCATCCTCTTATTCAGTCATTCGAACAAATATGTGAGTTCGATTTCAGACAGATAGTTAACTATAAGAACAAATTCAGTAACAACGACGATTAATGCATTAATGAGTTTGAACTTGTGAAATATATACAATCACAGAATATACGAGTCTGTAAACCTGATAAGGGTGGAGGACTTGTTGTATTCGACCAGGTTGATTATACTAATCGTATGCATCTTTTGTTAAGTAGTGATACTTATCTGGAGAGTTCCAGATCAGAAGCAAATAGGGCTTATAATTTAATTAAATCCTGTCTGAATGATTTGTTTATAGAGGGACGAGTAGACCAAGCAGTTCTTAATTACATGATAACTTTATTTCCAAAATATCCATCCTTATTTGTAATTCCAAAAATACACAAGGATTTGAATAACCTACCTATAAGACTGCTAGCAGATAGTAGAGGTTCTCCTACATATGCATGTTCGAAAGTCATTGACACCATCTTGCAGAAGTACGTAGGTCTAGAAAAACAAATATGTAAGGATTCTTGGTCCTTTTTGTCTAGTGTTAACAGCTTAGAATACAGTAATGACTCGAACTTCCTAACAATTGATGTCAAGGACTTATATACATGCATTCCTCATCAAGTCAGTATAGAGTGGGTTGCAGCTATAATGCGGAAACATGGAGCACCAAACAAAGATATAGCTTTGATAATGGAATTGTTGGACCTCGCCTTGACAAACAACTACTTTATGTTTGATAATAGATTCTACTTACAGAAAGTAGGACTAACAATGGGTTCATCTTGTGGTGCCAGCATGGCCAGTTTGGTCATGCCCCACTGGGAAACAAATTTTCTACTTAATGACTCAAGTATATCTGAGTGTACATTATATGACATCAGATTTTTAGATGATATTTTTGTTTTATTCAATGGTGATGAAGTAAAAGCTATTGAGTTATTAAATAAGTTTAATTCTTCAACAGATTATTTACAATTTACGCATAGTTTTAGTTCTGAATCTATTTCTTATTTAGATATTTGGTTAGAAAAAAACAAGGAGCTAAAGAGCTATACAGTTAAAATATTTCGGAAAAAAACATATTCAAACACGTTTTTGCATTTTTCAAGTTGCCATCCCTTCTACCAAAAAAGATCTGTAATCAAAGGTCAGCTTGTGAGAGCTTCACATATTTCGAGTTTGAATATGGATTTTGTTAGGGAATGTTTATTTTTGAAAGAAATGTTTATGCATCGAGGCTACCCCAAAGATTTACTTGACTCTTTAATAGAGGAAGTAACTATTAAAAGAGAAAACTTAATGTTAAAACCAATATTATCAATAAAACTGCCATCTAACATTGGAAGTACCAGTTTAGAAATAGAATCAATAGTTCTACCTATAGAACAGGTAGTGCGAGCGAACAACATTTAAAATGTAGTTTTATAACAACCTTTAATGTTCAAAGTAAGTCTATTGTTAAAACAGTACATAAAAACTGGGATTTATTTAGAGCTAACCATGAGCTTTTTGAACGGCTTGGCAGTAAGTCTTCAATAGTTTTCAAGAGGGTGAGTAATTTAAAAACACTCCTGGAAAGGCGTTTTTTGAAGGTGCCTAGAATTACAGGAACATTTAAGTGTGAAAATTGCAATTATTGCAAGTTCATAGATGTGACAAACAATTTTGAAATTAATGGAAAGAAATATAAAGTAAAATCTAAATTTAACTGCAACACTAAATTCATTGTCTATTTATCAAGATGTGTAGTGTGTTTCGCTTTTTATGCGGGTAAAACAGAACGAAGGTTCCGTGAGAGAATTTATGAGCATATTTATGCTATTAGTCACAACAAAACTGACAATGCCTTAGCAAAGCATATTCATTTAAACACACAACATCATTTTAAATTCATGGTCATCGACCAGTTTATTAATGACATCAGGGGTGGCCCGGCATCTTTCAAACTTGAAAAAGTAGAATTAACCTGGCAGTTAAAATTGAATGCGTTCAGCTTTCCAGGTTTGAATGAATTTTGTTCAGTTATGAGTACATTAAAGCTTAAAAGCTTACAAAGATAGTTTTTTACTTTTAATATACATTTTTCACAGAAATTTATTTTTAGATGTGTCAACTTTAGATATATTAATGATATTGTTTGTAAAGCATAATAGTATTTATGTATAATAGTTTATATATATATATATATATATATATATATATATATATATATGCCTTTTATGAAGGATTTTTTATGTATATATCAAGTTTTTTAACATCAAAGATCAGGGTTCAAGTCAAGGTAGTTTCATTAATTAATTATTTAATTAGTGAAAGTTTCCCACACTTTTTATAGCTTCTTCTGCTTAAGTATGCTTAATTGATTGCATTTTGTAACTTCTGAAGAAGTCTGCGAGTGAGCAGACAAAGTTTTACTTGCTTTGTTCTACAATCTATTGGTGAATAAACCCGGTGTTGCAGACTTTTTAACTACTTGGTTGTTTTTGTTTAAGAGTCTACAATCATATTTAGACATCCTATCAATACATGTAACTCCATATAAACTACAAAAGGAGTAATTACTGGTCACATTGCAGGTGCCGCAAAGAGCACTTTTGGCTAACATCAAAGAGTGAAACAATACTAATTTCATGAACTTTAATCATACTTTGACTTAGGAATGGGGTTCATTCATGTCATGGTATTAGAAACCCAAAAGATTTGGAGAAATTAAAAAAGAGAGAAGGAATTACATGCCATAGTGGAGAACTGTAAAAAGGGGAAGAATTTAAATATGGCCTGGATTTACTACAAAAAAAGTATTTGATAGCATCCCACATTCATGGATAAAAGAGTGCTTAAAACTGATTCTCCCTGCACTGATAAAATTACATTACAGTGACCATGAAACAGTGGCAGATCACTTTGTAATTAAGTCATGATGAAAGACAACTTATTATTTCAGGGATAAAAATCTAAAGGGGGATATTCCAGGGTGACTCTCTGTCACCACTGCTATTCCGCCTTGCCTTTAATCCATTAAGATGTCTACTTAACAGCTTAGGTCATGGCTATAATTTGGCTCCTAGAAAACAACAAAGTGCAAAGAGTTCTCATCTTCTCTTTGCCAATGATTCGAAACTGTATAGCTCATCAGATGAGGAACTGATAGCACAACTGCAAGTTGTCAAAATGTTTTCAGATGACATAAGAATGTCACTTGGTCTTGATAAATGTGCAAAAGCAACCTTTAAAGCAAGAAAATTGCAGCACCAAGAAAACATCAGTTTGGGACAAGAATGTGAGATAAAAGAACTTGAGCAAGAGGGAGTGTTGATGCCTAGTTTGGCACAGACAGGGCAGGTTCATAGGTCCTGATCTTGCTTCCCCAGGAGATCTTTGAGACCTCCATTATCAGCCTCTTGCAGGTCTTCCTGGAGCCTATCCTCTAAGAAAGTTGGCAGACTGATGAGGCAGTTCCTTGTGTCCCAGATTCAGATGGGGCTTGTGTCCACTCTGTCCACATCTGCATCCATGAGGATTTCACCTTTCTGACCTTTGTCTCCTTCTTCAATCCATTGTTTGGTTTCAGATTCTTGGGTGCCATTGGTTTTTGGTGCCAAGATGTCTGAGCTCATAGATATTTCCTCTTCACATCCGACTATTTCCTCAACCCACTCAGCTCCTTTTGTTTCGGTTCCAAGCATGTCTCTAAGCTGCAGCATCAAACTCAGTTCAAGGGGAAGGTATTTACTCTGAAACTTTCAGAGCCTTCACTCCCCCTTGGAGCTTTGGCTTTCAACAGCTCAGCTCCAGCTCCCCCTTCAGAGCAGGGGGCTCAAGCTCTCCAGGAGGTTTTGGCTCTGGTGGCTCCAGGGGGACTGCTTTCAATGGTTTGGAGCCATTCAGCTTCTGAAGTGGTGGAGAGCATTCTGTCTGAGCCAGGGAGACTCTCAGTGTTTTTTGCCATGGTACCTCTCCCTCCTCATTCTGGTTTGGTACCCAAGGCCAGCAGTCTGCTGTATGGACAGCTGGTCCCCCAAAAGCCTCCACACTGTCCCCATGGCGGAAACCCAGGCATCTTCTGATACCTCCCCAGAGCATCACACCAAGATGAGTTCCCCAGAAGAGGCTGTGTAAAAGGAGACACACTGATTCCCCTATGAAATCACCACTGACCCAGATTTCAAGGAAGGAGAAGGGTCCCCAAAGTCCCAACCCAATGTCGTCTCCTTTGGTGACATTTTAGAAATTCTGTGCCATGGGATGGTTGAATAGCCCAAAACCCTTCCCTGGAGGAGCCAGTTTTGTGAGAAGCTTTCTGGTCCAGCCCATCTACTACCCGGGTGTCCCCTTCCCAGCTGACCCGCTGATTCAGCTGGTGTCTTCCAGGGCTTAAAAGGAAACAGTTACTGCAGAGCCTATCCCCAAATGAGCAGACAGGAATCGTAGTGCCACCACTGATAAGTTGTTTTGGGCCAAGGGTATTCCCATAGATGTGGCAGCCACCATGAAGGAGTTTGTCCAGGACAGCTCCTCTGTCCATCCCCCAGATAAAGAATCCTGGGCTTTAGAGACACTTGGCAAAATAATTTACAGCTATTTCACATTCACCTTGAGAGCACTAAACTATTTATCTCACTTTACGATCCTACAAAGGGACTTAGTAAAGGATCCATGTCTGCTGAGGATCAGGAAACCTTTCCCTCTAGAAGGGCCACCCTTTAGTCACTAGCCAATGTTTCCATGAGGTTGATTTCCCATGCTGCAGAGGGTACCTCCAAGGCTACTGGTTCAGGCATTGCCATGAGGCATCATTTTTAGATGAGGCTTGAGATTTTACCAAACCTTTCAAACCAGCCTATATTAATGCCCCCTTTGATGGCTCCACCTTATTTGGGGCAACTGTTCATGAGACTCTCTCCCGGAGTGAGAAGAACAGAAAGACCTTATCTGCCATCGGCATATGTTTCTTTACTCCACAAAGGACTTTCCTGGGAGTAAGAAAATGTGGTTTCAGAAGTCACAGGGCCCTTTCCAGGACACTTGGAGAATTTTCCCCTGGGCAGAAGGGGGAATAATCAAAAATGGAATATACCGCCCATGTCGGAGTGGGGATCTGCAAAATCAGAGGTGGTGGGAAACCTTTCAGGATAAGCCATTCCAGCAATCCTGAACAGTTGTCATCCTCTGGAAGCAGTTGGGGGCAATTATTCTTGTACCCAGAAGCCTGGGAGGCCATCACAAGTGACAAATGAGTGCTAAGGATCATATCCAAAAGATACTTCATTCCCTTTCTGGAAATTCACAAGAGAAATCATTACCTCCCCAAAGTTCCACCCAGTCAGAGGGAGGATGTGGCCCATGAATTAAAAAAGCTTTTACAAAAAAAAAGTAATCAAAGAGGTCCCACTTGGTCAAGTTGGATCGGGCTTTTATTCCAGGTTCTTTTTAGTACCCAGAAAGACAGAGGATCTGAGACCTATTTTGGATCTGACCTCTCTGAACAAATTGATAAAGCACAAAAAGTTCAAGATGGTCATAATCCAGTCCATCCTACCTCTACAGAAGGTAGATGAATGGATGTGCTCTGAGAACCTGAAGGACGCGTATTACCATATAAAGATGGATAGATGCTCCACTCATTTTCTATGTTTCAGATTGGGAGCCAGTCAAACAGGTACCTCCCATTTTGTCTCACCACAGCCCACAGAGTGTTCACCAAATGCTTGGTAGTGGTGGCAGTGTATGTCAGGCTACAGCGCTACCAGATTTTAATGTGTCAGGATGACTGGCTTCTGGCTGCTCCAACCAGGCATCTACTCATTCAAGCCAGGGACTACTTACTACAGCTAGCCCCAACTTTAGGAACAACTACATACATGCAGAAATCCCAGTTGGATCTAGTTTAGGTCATAGATTTCATTGGAGCTCATCTGAATACAAGGATGTGCTGTGCTTATCTGACAACAGACAGGGTAATGAACCTAAGAAGTCATTTCAAACAAATTCTAACCATACCTCAACCTCCAGCCAGTTTATTTCTCAGGGTATTGGGTTTGATGGCAGCCACGATAACTCTCCTGCCCATGGCTCATTTCCACATGAGGATATTGCAGTGGACATTAGCAGTTCAATGGTCATTACTCAGAAATTCTCTCAATCTTCCAATAAAATCTGTAACAATTATGCTAGGGATCTCTGCTTTGGCGGTTTCACTCCAAAGACATTACTGAAGGATGTCCATTCATTCTTTCATCCCCAAATGCCACATTGACCATGGACTCCTCCCAGATAGGGTAGGGGAGCATTATGTGGGTCAAACAGTCCATGTGGACATCCAAGGAGACCAAGTTGCATATTAATGTTCTGGAGATGAGAGTGGTTCTTCTGGCATTGCAAGAACTTGACAGCTTTCTTCCTCTGAGGACTATTGCAGTCCAAACAGACAATATGTCAGCAGTTTGGTACATCAACAAAGAGGGAGGTACCAGGTCCTACCCCCTATGTTGGGAGGCTGAGAATTTGGCAGTGGGCGATCTCTACAAACCACTTTCTGATAGCAACTCACATTCCAGGGGAATCCAACATATTAACAGACCGGCTTAGTCGAGTATTACTGATGCCTCACGAGTAGTCTCTGAATCAGTCAACGGCAGAAATGATCTTCCAGAAATTGGGTCATCCTTGCTACAGTCTGTTTGCATTCCCTTTTAACAACAAATGCAGCAGGTATTTTAATTTGATCCCTCCTCACAGACAGTCACCCAGGGATGCTATAGTCCATGCTTGGCCCTCCGGTCTTCTCTAAGCCTTTCCTCCTCTGCCTTGAATTCCCAAGTTCTTACAGAAAGCTCTCAGGTTGCAGAGCAAGGTAATCCTCATTGCCCCCTTTTGGCCTCAACAAACCTGGTTAACCTTCCTTTGGTCTCATCTGGTCTGTCCTCCAATGACGTTGGATCAGGCCCCAGATCTGCTCTCTCACTCATCAGGGCATCCCCATCCAGACATACAGTAGCTGAAGCTAACCGCATGATTTCTCCACTTCCAGTGATGGCAAGATTCCCCAGATTTGCTTGATGTTCGTGGACAGATTTGTTTTTATTTACACAGAACCAAGCCCTTTAGGAAGTCTGATCAGTTGTTCGCATATTTTTCTGTGGCAAAACGAGGTAAATCTATTTCTAAAGTCTCTCTAGAAAGATGGATGAAAGAATGTATTGCCTTTATTTACTCATCCAAAAATGTTCCATTACCAGGAAAAATTAAGGCCCATTCCAGAAGGTCTATGGCAACGTCTCTGACCTTTTGGTCTAGAGTTTCAATTGAGGACATTTGTGCTACATCTACTTGGTCTAATCCACACATGTTTATTACACATTACAAACTGGACATCATATCCAGGAGTAGGATTGCTTTTGGCTCTGCTGTTCTCAGGAATATCCTTCCATGAGGGCAACCCTGGATCTTAGTAGCTGGGACTCTGTCCCACAGGTTAATGAAATGAAGATGACAACATCAGATAAAGTTCTGTTCTTACCATAACGTTCCATCTGTGTTGTTCATCTTCATTTCTATTAACTTTCCCGGCACCCATCTATCCATGTCTTTGGGAAGCCTAGTTGAAGGTTCAAAGGAATCTTTACTCCTTATGTTGAGTTCTTGATGTGACTTAGTTTATAGAGTTGTGTTTTTCTATAGGGTAAATACGTTTATCTGCTATGCCTTTGCTGGGAAACTCAATCTGAGGTACGTTGTGGGAGCAGGGGCATTGTGGGTATAAGGGATGAGCTTAAGTCAGGAAACTCAAGCTGTAGAAAAAGCAGCTAGTCAGTTCTGAGGATCAGACCTGAAATCCAAAGGTTAATAGAAATGAAGATGGTCAACACAGATAGAATGTTATGGTAAGAACATAACTTCTTTTTTCTGTAAATTATGTGACTTTTATTGTTTGTATTAATGAATGTCGTTATACACTTTTTGTGTGGAACTTTTCCTCTCAGCCTTCTGCTGATTTTTTTTTTTAATCAGACTTTCCTGGTCAGCAAAAGAAAATAAATAAATAAAATAATCCAGCAAACATTGCCCTCAAAAGAGCTATATGCATGGCCCAGATGGAGAGATCAGGGAGAAAGGAAGGGAAGAGTTACTGAAACTGAATTTATCATCAAGCCTCTATGGGTACGGATACATGGAGAATTCTGTTTACAAACTTTCACCCAGACAAAACTGATATATATGTAGCATGGAAAAATGTAAAACACAAGATAACAATAAAGGCTAGGTATACAACACTGAGAGTTAAAAACAAAACAGCCCCAAAAAAACTGTCCCTGGCATAGGCACTGGTGCCAGACATGAAAACATACCAGTAAAACTGTCAAAAGGTGGAAGCATTCCTACCACAGGGCTTGGTCCTATTGTCTGTATCAGACTAAACCAGAAGTCCACAAAATATGAAGAGAACTGATATGGCAAACTAGGAGTTAAGAACGAAGTACTTTGCTGCTTCTACTATCTGTGAAAACAAGGACCATCTGGCAGGGCAGAGGACTAAAGCCCTGAGCTGTTAATAAGATGCTTCCTATGCCCAGGGTACAGGGCTTGATTCCTTACACTTTCATTTGCCTACTGTGTAACTCCAAGCAAGTCATTTAACCAGACAGTGCTGCAGGGTTTCCACTGAAAAGGGACAGGTTGTCCAGTGGGCTTACCTGGTCATCAAATAAGTAACACACAAAAATCGCTCTATACATGGTTTATATAGTAGGAGTAAAAATAAAAAGGAAAGGAATGCTAGAAATAGAAAGGCCATCAAAAACATTTATAAAAATATAAGATCTTCACTGGGACAAATCAGCATAAAGTAGTAGTTAGAAAAAAATATTTGCTCAGATACAGAAAGTGGTGACCAAAGAACTTCTACAAGAGAGAGAGAGAGAGAGAGAGAGAGAGAGAGAGAGAGAGAGAGAGAGAAAACAAATAGTCAAAGTAATTAAAATCCTGAATGAAGAATCATGGAATTGAGAAAGAGCAAGATACCTGATATGATACACTATGTATGCAGTGAAAAAAGCAATGTTAATTGATAACAACCACCACAGCTTCAAATATTTTTCAGCATGTATATTGACAGAGCCACCCAGGCATGACAGATTTTATGGTGAACTGAAAAGCAAAATAGAAATGACATGTATTATAATGTAATGTGTTCATTAGTTCAAAAAGGCAGCAAATTATAACTGAGGCAATACATAACAGAAAAATCGCTGTTTGTTTAAAAGACCTTAGTTATAAACATCCCAGCAAAATAATTAACTGGTGCCAAAAAGATTATGAATGGTACACTAACCTAAATGGGATCTGCTATAGTGAGGTAGCTTTGCAGAAAATAGATCTGTAATAATTAATACAACCATTGTAACTTAAAAAGATTTATAGGGATGTATGCAGACACATATAAATAGATATAATAACTTTTATGGATATGAGAATAATATAAACATAAAATGTATTAAAATGGAAGCTGTTTGGGCAGAAAGGCTGCAAAATGAAACTGAGGTAAGGGGCTGAGAAGTGAATTGTTTTGAGGTCTCAGATACAAACAGCTTCTCCATAACATGGGGATAACAATAAATGCCGATGAAATGAAATAAGAGCCAAAGCAGGACTTTAGTGCTGCTGTTATGCCACAGAATAGAATTTCAAAAGCTTCACGTGGAGAATCATCTGAAAACCCAGTTAAGAGTACAAAAATGATAGGCAGAAGAAACAGATGAACAAAGAAATGATCACTAATAAGAAAATAATCTAAGGAAGGCCTAATGGAAATGGATAGCTATGTTATATAGATAACAGAGACTACAGAAAGTGCATAGGGAACAGAATTCAGTCCCGTTAAGTCAGAGCCATATCATGCATCAGAAACAAATAGAATGCATCACTGCCCAGCTAAACTGCTAAGAAATAAAATGTTAACAAGAAAGTGAGCACAGTAATAGTAAAGAGGAGAAAAAGTAGAATGTTTCCATGGCGATGTGGATTAGTGAGAGCTATAAAACAACTAAGAAAGCATCGTTGCTAAAGGAATGTACAAAGGGGACTGGGTCACTGAAACGTGTTAGGCTCAGTAAAACATTACTTAATATAAACAGTTGATATCTGTGTTCTGTAGTCTCTAACAACAAATTAAAAATCACAGCACAACAGAAAACTCAAGTGATGTACAAAGAAATATAAAGGGAACAACAGAAAATAAGCTAGTCACTGATAACCCAAAGAAACTTTTTTTTGAAACTGAAGAAAAAAACAGCGGTAGCGATAGTGGCACCATAAACAGAAGACATAAATACATTCTAGACAGATAACTATGTGGATACTATCGAACACATCTGAATGGACTAAGAGAGAGAAGATAAACAGTAAGAAATCACATAGAGAATGCAATAATTGCCAGTAAGACTGACACAAAGTTAAGAAATTTTCTAAAATAACTCCAAATTCAGACGTTATACCTCATTTCTGTCTTAAAGTGCCAATAGCATTACACCGTGTTTTTGCTTTGAGTAACATTTGTTATAGAGGCAGTGGAACAACCACACGTGTGCTTAAGGAGAGGTGATTTGAAACTAAAAATATGAAAACCTAATAATGGCAGCTCAGGATCATGAACTACAGAGTTTGTTCACAAAATCTGCAGAAAAAGGGGAGGATACTAGCAAATGCAGGTTCCATATAGCTGACCTTCCATGGTAGTTGTGATGCTCATGGTTGAGATTCTGTGTATGTGGATTAGGCCACTGACACTACTTTTCAGTCACAGCCTAGTTTCAGGAAAAAAATGAAAAAGTAAACAGTATGGAGGTGGGTATAATAAAAGTTATAAAAGAAATATACTGTACTTTGAGGTGTAAAAGACAGAAATATGATGTAACTGTAAACATGAAAGAATATTTATTTTTTGTGGTATTAAATGGAGCCTGTTTCTGTCATTTTCATTAATGCAGATCTGCTCGCTAGAATGGAACTGTTTTTGACACAAACACACACACACACACACACACACACACACACACACACACACACACACACACACACACACACACACACACACACACACACACACACACACACACACACACACTGCTTCCTGTCAAAAGATGTATTGCCTTATTTGGAAATTTCTCTATTCTAACCAGCTTGCTTTTAAAAAAGAAAACTATACATATATATATATATATATATATATATATATATATATATATATATGTTTATCGATTTATATATAAAAAGTAATGGATGTAACAAAAGCATCCGTAGTGTATATATATATATATATATATATATATATATATATATATATATATATATATATATTGAGATAGAGATATAACAGAAGTACTTGCAAAAAGCATTAATACATTTAAACTAGTTTAACTATTCTATCTACAAATCTTACAGATAACTATTTCAAAGAGTAAGAATTAAACTGTATATTACATTTGTGCTGTTAACAAAGTTCGATATTAACTAACATTCGTTTGCTAACATCTTAGGAAATACATTTTAGTATAGATGACTTTTAGTATACCAGGTGTTTTTAACATTGTAATGGTTAAAATAAATAAAAAAGTAAAAACTATTTACATCTATTTACACATAGATGCCACAATTATTTCTATATATCCACAAATGAACTATAAAGATGTAAGTGAGATAAGGGAAATAAACATATGAGAATACCTATATGAAGTTAATTAATGTGAGTAATAAAACTGAGTAGGATTGAGTTTTAAGAATGGATACGTTTTGATTGGAAAGCTCTAACCTGCAGGGAATGCTGAAGCAAGACTACTTTCCTCTTTGGAGTGGAGACTGTGGACATTAAACAAGTAAACACTTTAAACAAGTAAGTACATACACTGTAATGGATCTTTACATAACCAACAGTGTAAAGATAATTCCTTTCCTAGAGTCATTCAGCTCAAACCTGTGTTTTCATGCGTTTTAGTGAAAGATGATAAAAACATGGTGGAAATGTAACTGTTCTAATCTCCTTTTAGTAGTGTGAGTAGGATCATTTAGGTGTAGACAGTGTCTTCTCTTATCATCTATGCATTTAACATATACTTTATTTCATATGCTAATATATTCTTATTTATGTGACTTTTTTCAAACTGTATTTGTGAAGAGTGGGTAAAGATAGATGAAGGCTGCCAGCCTAGCCAGATAGAATTTTGCAAATAATTCTGTCATTTGTAAAAATGAATGTAAATTACAGGCTTGTTGTCTTAAATGTAAAGACATAGTGTTACATGTGACAGCAGTACACTCTACTGGCCAAAGTAAAAGCATGTTGTGACCCTTTGATGTAGACAGTGGTGCCGGCCCATCTAGAGTGAGACATCCTGCTCATTGTTTTAAGGCCAGAGTTAATGACCAGAATTGCATGCATAAATTTCCTTTATGGCTTTGCTTCCTGAGCAGGTGTAAAGAATGTAAATGCAGTTTCTGTTAGCCTGGGAACCCCAGGAAAGTGTGAACAAATGATGTAATGGGAATCAGGACTAAAGAGGGAAATTTAAACAGAGAGAATGAGAAGAAATTAAGCATTTTTGTCTTAGACATCCATCTCAGCACTCTGTCTGTGGTCTATATGTAAGTTATTTTAGAATTGTGTTTCTCTGAGAGATAGCTAGGAACTAGAAAGATTAAACTAAGTGTTTTTCTGTATTCATATCAGAACTTTCCTACTGTATTATTTTAAGTATTTCTCTGTGATCTCTGAACTCTTGACTAGCACTGTGTTGTAGAAGTATTGTCTTGTGTCTTTATTATGTTTATTAAATATTTTTAAACTTTTCCTCTGAGGCTGTTTTGTGCAGAGATAATTTAAGCTCTAGAGTACGTTGCATGTATACAGTAATCCTGCACCAAGTCACTCCAATAAGCTTTGACTGTTTAGTCGCACTTACCATTTGGATAATAATATTGCACAGTAATAATTGGACACCCTTTTAAGGGCCTTCAGGTAGCTGGTAAATATTATCTGGGTGGTGGCAGGCTGTACTACTGTATAATCTGGGTAATAGGGGCACAGCTGGAGAACCTGTGCCAGCCTTTCCCAGGAGTGTCTGCATGGTTGCATAAACTCTTATCTCAAAGTGTGTGTGTGTCAGCTACTTGGGCAGGAACACGAAGCACTGGTTTGACAGAGAGGGTGCTGGAGGTTATAGCTTGCCCAGCTAGGCTGAGATCTAGACCCTATAGCTGTGCCAGTGTGGAGTCTTATTGAGACCTGGAGAGCAAGGGAGCAACCAGCCCCAGACTGACTGTGATCTCTGTGTGCTCTTAAGGGAAATTTCACTTTGCTGTGTGCATTTGTTATCCTTTCCCCCTATATGGGATGCCCCTAACTGGTGTTAGTGGTGAGGATTAAGGCTCCTTGATTGCTGAGCCAGGGCACAGGCGTCACAGTATTGTCTAATTAATGTTGTTAGGTATGCTTAATATTTAGATGCAAAAGCATATTTCTGATGATTTTATTTACTAGTACATAAGGGTAATATTAACTGCAGGCATCCACCTTGTGAAGAGTCACTATTCATAATATTAAATTCATAGATTCATAGATTACTACTAGGCTAACTACCCTTGTGGGCCATTTAAAGCCTAGCCAATTACCCCATGTGAGAATCAAACCCTGCACCTCGTGTCTGTAAGGTAAACACCTTAACCGTTATGCCAAATCCCACTCCCATGTGGGGTGCTTGTATTACAGTTGGCTCAATCTGATAATGAACAGTAAAGCAAAGCAAAAGCAAAGCAAAGAAAACTTTATTGTCATTCAACAATACAGAGTACAGCTGAACTAAATTTTGTTCCTCCAAGCTCATGCACAGTAATATAACATCACACACAACATGTAACAGTAAACATTTAAACAACACAACAACAGTTAAGAACCAACCAATCAACAGTATCTAAAGTTCTTATATTCCATAACTGCAACCGCCACTGCCTGCAGTCAAACCGCTGCTACATTCTTGATCATCCGTGTCACCTTTCTAGTCCAGCAAACCTCCTTCCAACCTCTTGACCACAGACTATCTGTCACCTCTACCAGCAGGCCCGACTGGCCTCACTGACCAAAATATACCACAACAACTACCAAGTCCTCCTTTCTGCTGGCACCACAGACCAACATCCAAACTATCTTCTTTCTCCATATTCCTCAGATCAACCACTGTCGTATTCAAGTTCACTTCCAAAAAATGACGAAATTCCCTTTTTCACACTCCATATCGGCTCGATCACTGTTGCAGGTCCAACTTCCACCACTCCAAGCTAATTGTTCTGAAAAACAAGTAAAAAAGACAGTATTCCACACCTCAACACCACCAACATTTTTGCGGCAAGTCCACTCACTAGATAACAAAAAGCGGACTCACCCAATAAAAAAACTCTTCACGAAGAGACAAAAACACAGAAAGTGCATATTGTAGTTGTGCACTTGGTATTGTAGATTAGTCTAGTGAGTAACAGTATTACCATAACAGTGGGAAAGGGTACTGGTACTAGCTCCTTCTTGATAACACTATGGTAAGTGTCTGTTTATACAAAGTAGTTTTGGCCAATTCTCAGTAACTTTTGGCAAGATTACACTGGTAGGAATAGGGCTTAGAATAAAGCAGATGAAATCCTGAGTAGCCAGTGATTACAGTGTTAGGCTTACTGGGTTTGCCAGGTGTCAGTCATAACTGTAGGCAGAAATACATAATTGCAGTGTGTTCTTAAGGCTAATCACCTGTCTTATATTATATGGTTGTAGCAGAGCAAATCATGAGAACATAGCTCTTGGCCAGCACATAATAATTGGTGATATCATTCTACAAGGAGTTAAAAAGGACCTTCAAAACCAGTGCACATGTTTTCACACTGATTTTGTAGGTACAGTTTAACCTGATTGCTGAAGGCACCTTCATACTGTGCATGTAGTTTTATTTCCTATAAACCCCCCCCCATAATGTATCTCCACCACTTTTTTAACTATTTTGTACATTACTATATAGAAATTCTAGTTTCTTCTCAACTTATGCTATTTTCTTTTATTTTTGTGTAAACTATTCTGTCTTTGTATTTTTGAATACAGTATTTTGGGCTTGATCTGAAAAAGACCATTGGAATCAGCCTCATACCAATGGAAACAAATCCAAAGAAACAAGGCAGCAAGGATAAGAATTTGGTAAAGTGTGCTAAGGAGGGAGTTCCAGATATAAGGAGTCTAGATAAGAGTAAGCTGTTTAATATTCAAAAGTTGTATCAAAGTTATTTGTAATAAAATTCAAATATACTTTAGTGAGTAATGACCATTATTGGTAATCACTTCAGCCAGCTAGGTAGTAAGTTCCAGAATCACATCACAGGTAGGCAGTTGGCATATCACCAGAAGACTTCAGCCGCATCACCAGAACTACCAGCAGTCCATGTGAAGTCAAATGCAGGGAAGAGAGAGACTAAAGCCTGTATTTGCTGTATTGTGTTCTATGTAATTATCAACCCTCCAGGTATGAATGCATGCCAAGTCACTACCTAGGTTGATATGGATAACATAGAATTTTGAAGGAAGGAAATACAAAGATGCATTTCATTCACATATTGTAAACTTCTCTTCTAAATATAGCATCTCAAATAAACCATATACAGGGTGAACAGTAGTGAGCCAAGAATAGCAACACGAGTATCACCACAGTCCAGAGAATCATGCGCATATGAATTAACTCTTGAAACTGTACTCTGAATTTGTTCAGAAAGGTAGGAGGCAATCCAGTGAAGGACTACTCTGTTAGTTTTGCACCAGTTTTTCAGCTGGTCAAGCAAGACAGTACAATCCGCCATGTTGAATGCTGACAAGAGATTGAGTAGGACCAGCATAGATCCTGTTTTATAAGAAAATCATTACCTACTTTAAAGAATAGATGTTTATTTGCAAGTTATTTAAATAATTATTTTAGATTTTTGGATGATATCTTGATCATATCAATGGGGAGGGTAGCATTTGTTACACAAAATTTATGAATTCATGAATTTCACTACAGTTTTTTTTTTATTTACACATCAACATGATCTTGAAAGGATAAATTATGTTGATGTTTTTGTAGTGGAAAATAATGAATTATGAAGATTTACTACTAATATATATGTATATATATATATATATATATATATATATATATATATATATATATATATATATTTATATAAACAACTTTCTGGAGTGCATATTTGAGCGTTAACAGTAATCATCAACATTAGACAAAAGGAAAGTATTTTAGATTAGCAAGGATGGTATATGAGATGGATACCTTTCTTGAAGTAGTGGGCAGGTAAAAAAATGTTTTTTGAAAGAGTATGTGAAGAAGTGGTGAATTAATGCAGAAAGGGTATATTTAAGTCTGTATTAGGTAGTTTAGAAATTATTAGCGACAGTAAGAAACAAGGGAGTGAAAAGTATTAGAGGGTTATGATGATTAAATGTACTGGACAAGATGAACATGTGAAAAAGATTATTAACAGGAATTGACAAATTTTAAAAGCATTTTCCAAAGTTCCAAAAGTAGTAGGGACAGACCCATTGTTGTTGTTGTCTTTCGGCTTTTCTCGGTTAGGGGTCGCCACAGCGGAATTCCGGTCCGCTAATGATTGGCAGTAGATTTTCACGAATGCCGAGGTGCCAGCTCAACGTTCAACCTTCAACGAAGGCACGCCCATTTACGCATGTCTTTCGAACGCCCACCCAACTGCGGGGAGGACATGCAGACTCCACACAGAAGGCACTCCCCGCACTCCAGCCGAGAATCGAACGGGAGAACCTCTTGCTGTGAGGCAACAACGCTACCGCTGCACCACCGCGGAAGTCACCCATTACTTATTTTTAATAGGGGATGAAATAATATTTTAGAGGCTGAAAAAATAGAGTAAGAGTAAGGGCACCAAAAATGCGGTGCCTGTAATCAATGTAGCTTTATTCTAGAAGATGAGCAAATGAAGACTGAAGGATACAGGAAGTTATTTATTCAAGGTAAGAATAATCGTGGGACCAATGGTGTTATTTATTTAGCTAAGTGCAGTACAAGTCCTGCAACCTGTTTAGGAAGAACAAAAATTCTATTTAGAAAACACGTGCAAACTATAATGTAAGAAGAGGGGAAATGAGTGATGCCTTAGTGAGACATGCAGTTAAGTGCACTGACTTTAAGAAATATTTGTCTTGCATAGTAGATAAAATAAATAATCCTAGGGGAAGTCTTTGGGAATGTATATTAGAATTAAATAAAGTACGTTGGCAGTTGAGATTGTGGGCAGACCAACCCCAGGAATTAATAATGTCATTTCTATTAAGTCATTAATGTATTTACAATTATGCCAGTTACGATGTAGGGTTTATTAAGTAGAAACATTTGTAAATAAAATTTTCATTTAATAGTTTTATAATAATATGTATGGAAGATTTTAAAGTAGTGGACTAGTATACAATAAGCAAGCAAGAGACTGTGATCTACTGCAATCTTTAATATCCTACCCAATATATTAAAAATGTAGAATTTCTTTGGGTTAAACCATGCAGCTAACAGTGGGGTTACTAATGATTTGGGATTTATAGAGGTTTATCTTGTTTACCATTGAAACAACAACAGTGTTCCTACACTATGAAAGGGGGGGGCTTGGCCTGGAATGTGGACATTGCAACTTGATGCCACAAACTGTGCTGTGCTCAAGATAGAGCAATCATGCATTTCTGAGTGGGGACCCAGACTGAATGTAAGAGGGATATAGTTTAGGGGCATAACCAAATTTTCCTGTTCTAGATATTCATATCCAAAGCAATATTTTGTATCCCATGCTATTTTGTTTTGCAAGCAACCCATTGTTATTTACTTAAATGATTGGCTTATGGCTACTACTTAAATACAACTGCAAGGGGTTAAAAGTTTCTCAGATAACCTAAGAATGACATTTAGACTTGGCAATTGAAATATTGCACTAAAACAACAATTATAGCTGCAAAACTGGTACAGTAAATAGATAAACTGTGGTGTGATTAAGCTATAACCAGGCAGGATCAAGAGGAAGTGTACAAATATCTGGGAATGTTTGAAAAAGAATGATAAGCAATAGAGCAGGAACAAATGAAAACAAAGATTAGTGAGGAATATTATATATGATTGAAGCTAATAATTAAATATGTTTCAACATTTAGAAATAAAGTTCAAATTTCCTGTTTTATCATTTAAATGTATTGTGATCATCTGGCTCCTAAAATGATGAATTGGTTAGATTAGGGTTTCTGCCTTTTCAGACACTGAATGTGAGGGACGGAGTACAATATGGCTAAGAGTATGACTGTGTTTAGCTGTGGCAGTGTCCAAGAGTATGACTGTGTTTAGCTGTGGCAGTGTCCAAAGCTTAAATCAGTAGACGCAAGGCTGATAATATCAGATCAACAGTGGCCTATATATGAAATGGTTCATAAAACCTGTACAAAAAGTGGTAGATACAGTTAAAAGCAAGTAAAGTAGATAAATAAGAACAGATATAATTTATGGCTATGATATACTTGTGAACGAGGGCTTGTGCACTGAAATATACAATGTGGCATGGTTTAATCAGTGGAAATTGTGGAGACACAGCAGTGAACCATTTATACACCGGAGACTCTGCAACATTACAGTGTACCATTATACACTGGAAACTGTACAAATATTGCAATGTGCCTTTATTTAAAATACTTAGGAAACGTGAGCCACAAAGACTTACTGAAATTAAAAAAAAATGGTGATTGGTTAGACTCATCCAGTCCTAACTGTTAAGAAAATTGAAGCATGAAAAATAAATGTTCTGGTTGAAGACAAAATGCAGTAACAACAACAGTTACTGAAATTGCCACACCTTGCACCTGCAGTGACTTACATGAGAGGCAAAAATATTCTAAAATATCATAAAGTTCAAGGAGATGCTAGAACAGTGTGGAATAAGGACACACAGATAGCTAAAATAGTGCCAGGAGCAACCATCCATCCATCCTCAACCCCTTTTTCCCACGTTTTGCACATGGGGTCGGTGTGTCATTTCAACAGTGACAATAACGTAGAGCCAAGGTTTACACCACTGGGTGGCTAGCCTTCCCATGTTAGTTCATCCATACCACACACTCACACAGACACTCACACCAGGAGCAACCCACCTAATAAAAATAATTTCTAATTGTATTTAAGTATGCTGCCAAACAAACTGACATTTAACAGATAAAAAAAAAATGAACTGATCTTACATTTCATCATCTTTAATAGTTGCACTAACCTCCCATCAATACCTTTGCAAATGGAAATATCCTGTCAATACTGATGAATGTTAAGAAATGTTACCTGGTTTTCTCTTAAGTGTCAAATTATTCTTATTACTGCTATGCTTCCCTGATAGAAGATAACACCCACCACTTAGCTTAGAGGATGAAGATACCATTGAAACTCTCATGTAAGATAAGTCAATTTATTTTTAAAGTAAAGGGGATCTTTTGGTGGAACTGGTATAGTGTAATTGCTCTTCCTGACTAAACATATTTTCACTCTGATATATAAAATGTAGATAAAATATAAGAAAATGTCAAAATAAGTAGAACAGGTGATAAAGCATATATAAAATGTGCTAGGTAAGGTTGGATTAAAAGTGCCTAATTTGTACTATCGGGGCTTAACAAACAAGTTCAGGCAGCTGGTGTTGAAATGATTGCATAAATTTATGCATGTGCAAATGAATTTTAAATATATTCTGTTACATTACAGGCAGTAGTATAGCTGCCATCAGTGTACTGAGGCCAGGTATAAATGAAGTGTGGCATAAGCCGCAAATAAATTCAGATATTTTGTTTAAAAGGGCATCAGGTTAAAATCTTGAGATTATGAGAAAGACTGAAGTAATGCCGCCACATCTCCATCAGGGGAACCATGTTCTCAGATAAACCTTTTATTCCCCTAAATAAAACTATATGCATATTTTAGCATATCTTGGTGTTGAGACAATTCCTTTGATTTTTGTTGTGTAAATGCACTATAAATGCATGTGCATGGTGTGAGATAGAGTTTATGTATGGGGGGGGGGGGGGCTCTCCAGAACATTGGAATACTGGCTAGGTTAAGAGATATTAACAGGAAAAATATTAAGTAAAAGTGCCAAAAGTATAATTCATAAATCTGAAAACACCCTGAAAACTTCAAAACTATTCACACAAACTTGTAAGAGAAACAAAAAAACAAACTTTTAAAAATCCAAGAAAGCACGGAAGCCACTGCAAGACATACCAAATGTAATATAAAGTATAAACAGATAAGCACTTCCATCTTTACACAATAAAATGACTTCTTCAGATAAAAAGCCACACAATAACAGAATATTTAAAATACAATCTATGAAGTCACATGACCAGTAATTGTTTTCTTAAAGTTAGTGTGTCATTTGTCTGATGTTATAATAGAAACTAAAACTTCCTAATCCCAGAGCGATCTAAATAAAAAACATCTAGATAAAAACAATTTTTAATAGTCACTACTAAAACTGTCAATACACTTCAAAAATAAACTTATCATTGATAGGTTTTAAGTTTAAGCAAACAAGTAATAGAAGAAAGTTCATTCAAACCTGGGCTGAAGTGTATTCATAGTTTTAGTAATGACTTTTTAAAAATAATTGCTTTTATCTAGATGCTTTTTATTTATATGGCTTTGGCATTAGGCAGCTTTAGTTTCTTTTATATCATTAGTCAAGTGGCACATTGTTCATAGGTGTGTAATAGGCTAATGGCCCTGTAGCCTTTACAGGTCTAGCCCATAGAAGTGTCCTGGCATTGTGCCACCGGACATTAGTTCCCAGTGCCTCTGTTGAGTAGAGCCACTGGAGTGATCCCCGGGGTGAACTTTCTATTACCCATCCACACATCAAGATTTCTCTTGAAGAGGGACAGTGAGGCGCTCTGCTTGACATGTATGGGAAGTCTATTCCAGAGCATTGGCAGTCTATGGGTGAGAAGCCTGTCCCTCCAGCATGTTCTGCTGATTGTGGTAATGAGGTTGAGGTTTCTGGAGCATGTGGTGTGAAGGGATTGGGATTTCTTTAGCTGTAGTATTTCTAACACAGCTGGGTCAGACATGGCTTTGTAAGTTATACAGAGATCGCCTCTAAGAGGGAGATATGAGACAGAGAATAACTGGAGTCTTTTGAGTCTGTCCATGTAGGATATGTGTTTAAGGCCTAGGATCCGCTTTGTACGGTACTTCTGTGGCATCTCCAGCTGGTGCAAGTGTCTAGAGAGGTACATGCCAAATGGTGCATTATACTCAATGATTAGTCTAATGAGGGAAGAGTAGAGAGAGATGATGACCTCTGTCTTTCTGGATGCAAAACCCTTAGTAATGAGATGTGCCACATAGAAGGACTTTCTGACCACAGTGGCAATGTGGTGGTCAAAGGAGAGGTTGCTGCCAACCTGTGTCCCCAGATCTCTTATAATACCTTCAGTGTTAAGTGGGCTCCCATTGATGTTGTAGTTAGTGGGAATGGAGTTTTTACCAAAGTTGATGATGAAGCATTTTTTGGCATTAAGCTTAAGGCCATGCATTTTGACACCAATCATTGGTCTCAGTGAGGCCTTTCTGCAGGATGTCTGCATCACTTGGGGAAGTAATAATGGCTCCCAGCTTGCAGTCATCTGTGAACTTGGTCACCCAGAGCTCCTCTGTGTTGGCCTGGACTTCTGAGAAGTAGATGAACAGGATAGGACCCAGGACCAATCCTTGTGGGACTCCACTTGTGACTGGTTGACAGTCTGACTTGGAGTTCATTACTTTCACGCTGTGTGTTCTGTGAGCCAATTTGCAACCCACCTAGTGGTATAGGGGTTGAGGCCTAGTCTGGTGAATTTATCAATAATTCCTGAGTGAGAAATGGAATCAAAGGTCTTGGCCAGATCGAGGTAGGCTGTATGCACTACCTTACCTTCGTCTGAAGCCCTGGTGACTGACTCAAAGAAATCAAACAGGTTGAGCAGGCATGATCTCCCTTTCACAAAGCCAGACTGAGTGGGGTCCAGAGTTTGGAGATTTCCTATATCTTTGTTAATCATGTCCATGATGATGCACTCCATAGCTTTACGTATCAGACTCATTAGGCTAATAGGGTGATAATTCCCAGGGTCTGTAGTTGCTTCCCCTTTATGGAGAGGGATGACTGTAGCAGTGCGCCATTCTATAGGGACAAAGCCTGAGGTGAGGCTGTGACTGAACAGGGCACACAGATGTGGTGCTAGTTCACTTTGTAGTTCATATAGAACACAGTCAGGGATAGTATCTGGTTCCATGGAAGCTGTATTCTAGGCCTTGGACAATGCAGCTTTAACCTGGGCTACAGTAATGCTGTGTGTCTGGCATTCTTCCGGTATTGTGACTGGTCCTTTAGGGGGGTGAGATGTGTAAAGTTGGCACTGAATCTGTCGGCCAGTATGTTGGCAATATCTGTTGGCTCAGTATAGGAGGTACCATTGTGCAGTAACTCAGAGCACATCTGGGTATTGCCGTGGAGGTTCTTGACATAACTATAAAAGGCTTTGTGATTGTTTTTAGTGTCTGCCGCAATTCTGCCTTGTGACTTTAAGAAAGCAATTACTGGTCATGTGACTTCTTAGAGATGATTTTAAATATTCTGTTCTTATTTTTTTTTAATCTGAAGAAGTTTTTTCTCTAAAGATGAAAGCACTTGTCTGCTTATACTTCAAAAGTCTTGTATTGACATATAACAATAAGTATCTTGTTTTCTTCCTTATTTTTACTAGTTATTGCTTATTCATACCATTTATTGCACTTTTTATTGTCTGATGCCTGCTTTTTACTGTATTTTATTGCTATAAACTAATCTGCACTGTTGTACTACAATTATCTGCCTTACTGGGCCTGTTAAATCACTTTTGTTAATGTCTCACTGTTTGTAAAGCTTTTTTAGCTAGTTTTACTGTGTGAGAGGTATTAACTGGAAATTGTCTCCATTTGTTAAGCATCTGTTTGATTGTTCTGATTTTCCTGCCAAGGAATGTATCCTATAACTGATTGATTTGCAGTTAAAAGCATTCTCTAGAGTCTCCATGCACTTTTTTCTGTTTAAAACTTTCATTTAGTGTCTCACTGCTGTTTTTCTGCTGTAATAAAACATTTCTGTAGTGTTTTCTGCCTAAAATAGTGTAGCTAGTAGATGTAGCATAGCCCAGTTTAAGTTTGCTGCCTCTGGATACGTTTATTTGTTTACAGTGACTATTGTTCTGAGCATATTTTCCAGGCCTTCTTCGATTAGCAGAAGGCATTTTTCACTTTAGTGAGACGATCTTGTTGATTGGCCACAGGCTGGTAAAGGTTGGCTAGTCTAGGGCTTACCATAAGCACTAATTGGTTCTTTTGAGCTTTTTTTCAGTTGTTTCAGGTTATAACCTTCTGGAACTTAAGACCTACCCTTAAGAGTATTTGTGCTTATTCACACTGAGCTGAAAGGAGGAGGGACACTAACCACAACTCTTATCCGTGATATATAACAATAAGTATCCTGTTTTCTTGCTTATTTTTACTAGTTATTGCTTATTCTTACCATTTATTGCACTTTTATTGTCTGCTGCCTGCTTGTTATTGTATTTTATTGCTATAAACTAATATGCACTATTGTACTGCAATTATCTGCCTTGCTTGACCTGTTAAATCACTTTTGTTACTGTCTCACTGTTTGTAAAGCTTTTTTAGCTAGTTTCACTGTGTGAGAGGTATTAACTGAAAATTGTCTCCATTTGTTAAGCATCTGTTTGATTGTTCTGATTTTCCTTCCAAAAAGTGTATCATATAAATGATTTGTTTGCAGTTAAAAGCATTTTCTGGAGTCTTCTTGCTCTTTTTTTTTTTTTAAACTTTAATTTAGTGTCTCTCTGCTGTTTTTCTGTTGGGATAAACATTTCTGTAGTGTTTTCTGCCTAAAATAGTGAGGCTAGTTGCTGTAGCATAGCTCAGTTCAGGTTTGCTGTCTTTGCCTGGTTGTGTGTTTGCAGTGGCTGTTGGTCTGAGCACATTTTCCAGGCCATCTTGAATTAGCAGAAGCCATTCTTGACTTTAGTGAGAGGATCATGTTGATTGGCCACTGTCTGCTAAAAGTTGGCTGATCTAGAGCTTGGAGTAAGCACTTATTGGTTCTTTTGAGCTTTTTTAAGTTATTTTAGGTTTTAACCTTCTGGTACTTAAGCCGTACACTTGAGAGGGTTTGTGCTTATTCACACTGCGCTGAAAGGAGGAGGGCACTAACCACAACTCTGATCGGTGATATATCATAATAAGTATCATGTTTTCTTGCTTATATTTACTAGTTATTGCTTATTCTTACCATTTATTGCACTTTTTATTGTCTGCTGCCTACTTTGTACTGTATTTTATCACTATAAACTAATCCACATTGTTGTACTGCAATTATCTGCCTTACTGGGCCTGATAAATCACTTTGCTTACTGTCTCACTGTTTGTAAAACTTTTTTAGCAAGTTTCACTTTGTGAGAGGTATTAACTGGAAACCTTCTCCATTTATTAAGCATCTGTTTGATTGTTCTGATTTTCCTGCCAAGGAGTGTATCATATAACTGATTTGTTTGCAGTTAAAAGCATTCTCTAGAGTATCCTTGCTCCTTTTTCTGTTTAAAACTTCATTTAGTGTCTCACTGCAGTTTTTCTGCTGTGATAACCATTTCTGTTGTGTTTTCTGCCTAAAATAGTGTAGCTAGTAGCTGTAGCATAGTTTCTCACCCTCCCTACCTATTGTTGTCTTGTTCTTAAACTTGATGGCTTTGAAGTTGCCTGCCCCTACTCTAAATTTGATCTGGGACACTCCTCCCAGTCCAGTCTCATTAGCTCTTTCTACCTAATACAGAGAGAACATTTAGGAAGGCCAACCCCTTTAGTTTTTTAAACTTGAATTATCTTCTGTTCCTTCTTTTTGCCTTTCCACTTTACTAAAAACAAAAAAAAAATGCTATTCAGCTGCTTTTACAGTATTCTTGTTTCCTCCTCCTACTCTATTACATCATCTTGCTTTTTCTGCTACTTGTTCTCTAAAGTATTCAATTACATCTTTTCTGCTGCATTTATTACTGCTTGTTTTTAGCCTGTTTAAAGTGTTATTCTAAGCCTCTTAGTTTTGGTTTAAGCACTTGGGCGTTAGGCCTACCCCTTAGCTCTCCCTGGCCTATCTCCCTCAGATTCTGACAAATATGGATGGACAGTTTCCTATGGGTTGGCCTGCCAGCCTGGTTGCTATTGGCATCCTGAGACAGTGTAGCAACTTCCTCATGTAAATGGACAACCATCTACTACTACCATCTAGGAACACAATTTGTGAGAGATGCAATTATATAAAGAATCTAGAGCCTATGCTCTCTCCCTCATAAGCCCAGTATATCTGGCACTGAGAAGGTTGTCAACACATTCACTACACCTCAAACACCACCCACAACTATGCGATACAGCCCCACATATGTGGAGGTTCTCAACAAAAACTAACCCAAACAAAGGAGACTTCAGAGGCAAAAACACACGCGAAATCCACAACCCTCCACATCACATACAATGCATAGTCCACACACCTGTGTCTTGCAACCACTAAGGCCTAACCATAAACCCAACATATTAGCCATAGGAGACTCCATTGTGAGACACACAGATGCGCTTCTCACCAGGCTGGATAAGGAGAAAGTCACAGTTAGTTGTTTGTCAGTTGCCAGAATCACACATGCATTAAAGAAGCCAAACAATCGGATAAAGGTTGCCTTGTACCAAAAGCAAATACAAATAAATAAAAGAGAACAGAGCAGCCAAATATGGCTAAAAAAACATTAATTTATGAAAATACAAGTGGTAAGTGCTTTTGTGCAAGTACACTGCACTTCGTCAGACCACTAAAATAAAAGCAGACAACACACATTAAAAAGGCAAAAACAATTAAAAACATAATTAGCATTTCAAAGGGCATACCTTTAAAATAGGCTTTAAAGATACACAACCATTTAAACCTGGTGCTCTATGTGCAGTAAGCCTAATAATTCATTTGGATTCAGCCAATTCAAGTTTATTCCTTAAATCTTTCCCCGCTTATCAACATCTATCAGTTGCAAAGCCATAAAAACAAAGTAATGTCCAGGTTTATACAAAGCACTAGTAGGATCCTGCCTAGGTATATAGCCCAAATGCTCCATTATATGCTTTTTAAAAGGGCATTTAGTCTTCCCTATATATAAACATGAATGGTTCCTACATCAGGCCAAATAGACTAGATGTTTGAGCATAGAACTTGGGCTCAAACTTATTCCCAGTATTAGGATGTGTGAAATTTTTATACTCAGATATGTATTCACATGCTTTGCATCCCCTGCAAGCATAAGTACCCTTCCCAACTGACTGCACACAAGATCTACTCTGATTAAAATTATAATATAACTCTCTCTTTAGGTTACATCTATTTTAAAAATAAAAGAGGATGTGAATGCATATCTGAATGCTTGAGGTGGCTTCCCCTATTTTGACTTGGTGGGTTCTATCAGTCAGCCAGTTTGCTACCCATCTAGTAACATATAGATTAAGGCCAAAGTTGAGAGAGTTTGTTTATTATACCTGAGTGGGGAACAATATTGAAGGCTATGGCCAGGTCAAGGTAGGCAGTGTGCACTGTCTTCCCCTCATCCATGGCTTTTGTCTCAAAGAAGTCAACCAAATTTAACAGGCACGACCTCCCCTTGACAAAACCAAACTGTGTGAGATCGAGTGTTTGGAGCTTGCCAATCTCCTTGTTAATGAGGTCCATGGTAATCCTTTCCATGACCTTGCAGATCAGGCTAGTTAGGCTGATGGGTCTATAATTTCCTGGATTGGTGAATGCTCCACCTTTGTGCAAAGGGGTGACTGTGGCTGTCCTCCACTCAGCTGGGATGAAGCCGGTACTCAGGCTTTGTTTGAATAGGGTGCCTAAATGGTGTTGCAAGTTCCTGCCTGAGTTCATGCAGGATGCAGCCTGGGATATTATCGTGTACCATGGAGGCTGTATTTTTTGCCTTTGAGAAGGCAGTGATGACTTGCTCCCTAGAGATAAGGGGAGGAGGAAAATGCTGGGGATGTCCTTATTTACTGATGGGGGGGACAGGAGGGTAAAGTTTTCACTGAACCTGTCTGCCAGCAGGATGGCTATATCTACGGCATTTGTGTATGTGGGGTCCTTGCCCACCAGTTCTGAGCAGACCCGAGTGTTTCCTTTGAGATTGCGGACATATGTGAAGAAGGCCTTATGATTGTCTTTAATAGATGTGACCAGTTTGTACTCAAAGTTTGCTTTGGGGGATTTCACTAGTGCTCTTATTTGTTTGTTCAGGCTAAGGAGAGATTGTTTCCAATTAGGCACCTGCTCATTCTTGGTACTGGACACCAATTTCTTCCTTTTGTTATAGAGTTTATTTATTGCAGATGTCAATCAGATAGGTTTACTTTTCCTTGAGGAGGAGGATTTTGTCCTGTCAGGTAGTCCTGATACCATGCAGCTATATAAATGCTCTTGTAGTACTTTGGTGTAGGTTTGGGCATATGTGCCAGTTCCTATGGAGGGGGGAGGCTGTGAAGATTTTTATACCTTCCCTCAGGAGGTTGTATTCAGCTTTGGAGAATTTTTTTTGTTTGCTCCTAGCTGGAGGGGGGAATTGTGACTTTGAAGGTAACAAACTGTATCCCAGGGATCAGTCTTGGGGCCTCTGTTGTTTGAGATATACTTTTCTGAGATGCAGGCTAAAACAAGTGGGCTATGGCTGACTATGTTTGCAGATGACTGCAAGCTGGGTGCTGTCATCAATTCTCCTAGTGATGTGGACATCCTCCAAGAGAGTCTCACCCAAACAAATGACTTGTGCCAGAAACATGGCCTCAAACTGAATGCCAAAAATGTATCATCATCCCCTTTGTGGTTAGTGGCATCCCCACAAATGATCACATTAATAACAAGGTCCTAAGCACCCAATCAGTCATGAGGAAGTTGGGCACCCAGGTTGATAGCAAACTGATTTTGACCACCATATTGCCTCCATTATACGGAAAGCTTTCTACATGACCCACCTCATTAGGAAGGGTATCTCATCCAGGGACAAAGAGGTCATAACATCCCTGTATTCTTCCCTTATAAGCCCCATTATTGAGTACAACATCATTTCGGCATGTACCTCACAAAGCACATGCAGCAGTTGGAGAGACCGCAGAGTTTCCTCACCAGCAAAATCCAGGGCCTCAAACATCTACCCTACACAGACAGGCTAAAAGCTCTGTCCCTCTACTCAGTCTCATACAGACTCCTCAGAGATGACCTCTGTTTGGCATGCAAAGCAATCTCAGACTCCACATTGATGGGGCTGCTGAATATCCACAAGTCAAGCTCCATTCAAGTAACCCGCATGCACGACTTCAACCTGGTCTGTGACATCGCTAGGACTTGTTGGCGGAACATATTTGTGTCCCAAAGACTCCCCCTTCTGTGGAATATAATCCCTCTCCATGTCAAGCAGAGTACCTCATTAAACCTTTTTAAGCGCAACCTGAATAACTGGATGGGGAAAAGAAAACACACCCTGGGATTCCACCTGTGCCCCTGCTGGACCGGGGCATCAGGTGCTGACTTGTCAGAACATGGGCTAAATTCTTGGCTAGGCTTGTAAGGGCCTCAGGCCCAATAGGCTAGAAACTTCTTATGATCCTATGAATATATGCTGGGTATCCAGGGAATACATACACTAGCTTTTGAGTGCCTGAACATCACAATGAACCTTACTAAATTAGGGATGTACTCTTTGCAAGTGTCCTCAAATCATTGCTGACATTTTGAGAGTTTATGGCCCTTTTACACTTGGTTGCTCTATCAGTTAAATATGTATACAGAATGATATATACAAATTGTGTTACTGGTTGCTCAGCAAAAACAGCTGTATTTTAATGCATTGTTTTCTGCACACATAAATAGTCACTTTATATTTGGGTCCATTGTTTAAAAGAGCTCCAAGTGTTGTAAATAAATAAAACTGAATTTAATACATAAATACTAAACAATTTATTTAATTCTCTAAATCGTATTAGCATCGCTTCATCAGAGGTTCATTTACAGAGAAGGTAAGTTCCTCACAAAAGCAGGGTAATTTGAGAGTATCCAGTCCACTCAAGCAGCATCTTACAAGAGGACATATGAATATGGACTTTAATATCTAGTCCACCCAAGCAGCATGTTCCAGGGGATATATGAATCTGGACCAAAAGTGGAAAACCAGCATATATAATGTGAAAACATGCACTATCTTTCTTGAAAATGTTTAGAGGGCAGGGACTGAAACACAGACTGTGGGGCTGAGAGACAGCCAAATTAACCACAGTGCTTAAAATTTAAACATGGTCCAGCTTAGCCATGTCTGGCCATATACATCTCTACACACCTTTCTGGTAACCTTTCTCTGTAGTCCCTACTGGAAGTTGATGGTCCCTTCATTATGTGGTCTCCAGATGTGTACACAGTGCACTATCTCTTTGCATATGAAGTCTTTACCCCCTTAAGATATTCCCCTAGCATTCTGTTCAGTGCTGAACAACCTGGATCCTTTTCCTACTGTTTTTCCATCTATTCCACTCCCCCAGCTAATACTGTCTACCACAGTTGTTGTTGTCAAGTGTAGTACTTTGCCTTTGTCTACAAAGGATCTAAACTGCTTCCTTTCTTTTGGTTTGCATAACCATTTTTAAATCCTTCCTTAGTCTCTTTCTCATCTCCAACTGCTCTACCTATCTTTGCATCATACTTGTAGGATTTTTTTCCTGTTCTGTGGTCCTTCAGGCATGTCTGAAGCAAACATTCTGTAGACTGAGAGCTGACCCCTGTGGTACTCCTCTAGTCACCCTGACATTTTCTTTCTACCTTCAAGTTTTTCATGTCCGATCATCAGCCACATAGCTGCTCAGTCTTGGACCTGCATGGCAGACTTACAGGGTACCTGTTGGTTACATATATGGGACCAAGTTAAAGAACTTGTGAAGCTCAGGTAGGACATGTCTGTTAGTATTCAGAAAACAGGATCAGGTTTGACAGCTATTTCTGGCCATGAACCCTTGTTGGTTTGTGTGCTAGAGAGGGATATATTTTTGGAATACTACCAGCCTTTCTCTCATGATTCTGTCTGTGACTTTTCCTTCAACAACATTTCCACAGTAATTTCTTGCTCCTTTAAATAATGGTGCCAAACATTCTGCTCTCCAGTCCTTAGGCACTTTTGCATTGCCTAGTAATTAGTTGAAGAGTTAATTGATTTGCCCATATGTGTAAGAATTCCAGAGGTACCTGGGAGGTGACCCATCTAATTCTTGCTCTTTATTCTCTCTAAGTGCAAGTAGTTCCATCTGCAATGCCATCTTGTCTAACCTGGTGTTTGTCCACTCCTTTCCACTGTTTGTCCTGCTCAATATCCAGCATAACACCCTCATACTGACTTTGTGAAGACCAAAGCAACATATTTATTCAGTGCCTCTGCTTCTTCCCTAGTTTTCTGCGAAATTTTCAAATCTTTAAGTCTAATGAAGCACATCCCGCTCTTCTTCTTTTCTGTTATATATCTAGAGACTTTTGATCTGATGTTGTCAGTCTTCATTTTATCCATGACAGATGGGTTCAATTCCTCTATCGGAACCGACTCGGCCATTACTACAGCTTGCGATAGCCAAAAACTCTTCACCTCTACCCAGAATCCCTCTCTTTCAATTACCTCAGATCATGTTTGCCGCTTTCCGAAAATGGTGGAGTCTAGCTACTGCTCTCGAGTGCTATTCGGTTTAGGTAATTTTTTTTTCTTACAGTTTTTGCCTCTTTCTTTTTACACTTAGTGTATTTCTCTACGTATCATTTTGACACTTTCCCCTTTTTTACTTTTGTGTATTTCCCACTATCATTGCTGATAGTTCCCCCCTCTCTCTCATAGTGTTTTTTTTCTACCCTGATGAGCCCTTTTTCCTGTTTTTCCTTCCTTCATAAATATAAAAAATATAAATATAAAAAATATAAGTAAAAATAAATATCCTTTCTGCTGCCACTTTTCCTTTCTTTGTGGAGTGATATTTCTTCAGCTAATTTTTTCTAGCTGCTTTTTCAGCTTTGACATGGCTGAGAACGGTAAGGGCCCATCTGGTTTCAAAAAAATGTCAGAAGTGTGGCCATAAAATTCCTTCATCAGACTTTCATGTGTTATGTGTGTATTGTCTTGGCCCTCACCACTTACTGGAAGACTGCAGCATTTGTCATGTCTTTAGCCACTGGGCTGTTGTGAAAAGGTGTAATAAGCTTATTTTAAAAGGACTTCTCCCTTCAGTCTTTGGTGAAGCCATATCCACTGTAGATAAAGCAAAGACAGATGTTTCATCACCTTCATCCTCTTCTTCTATGGAAAAATCTAAGAAAAGAAGTCTCTCAGTTCCAAAAGCCAATAAATTAAAGACCTCAGTTCTGAAAGTTCCCAAGGACCCAAAGGCCTCTGTTGCTTACCTGTGGTGCCAATGTGCATTCTGGCACTGACTGCAATTTTGAGCCCTTCAACATTTAAGGCCTCAATACAGGAATTGACTACTGCTTCACCTGCTAAGACCACTTTGCCTAGAACTACCTACTCTCTGTCAGTTGATCCCTTTGCTGGCGAGTTCTCAGAAGTATTTTTGCAAAGGCCTAAGTCCCCTTCCATGTTGTCTGTCCGCTTCACCCAAAAGTCTTTCAAAACTGGATATAGAGAGGCCTAGTGAATACAATTTTATGGTCTAGAGGGCTTTCAGGCCCCACTTTGGTACCGACGTCTTCGGGTCTTGGTACTGAAACTTCCTTTTCCACCATTAACTACTCCTCCTCTAGCCTCCTCTGAGGTCTTAGAGTCCTCTGTGCTGGATCTCCTGGTGCTGACTGTACTGGCTCCGAGGTTGTTTACTTTTTCGGAGCTGGTAGTTACCCTGAGTTTTTGATTGTTTCTGAAACAGAGACCTCCTGGAGCTGTGGCTACTCTGCCGGTTCTGGGGGACAGGTCTTGACTCCAGGTTCTTTGGAGCCATCCCTGCTCCTCAGAGATTTGGCTCTAGTTAGTTCAGCTCCGTCTTTAGTCTTGAGGGTCAGTTCATCAGAGAAGGGAGAGACTCCAGTTCCGAGGCAGTTTTTATCGGTTCTGGGCTCCCTTCCCTCTTCAGGGGTCTGGTCTTTGAATCTATGCAGAGTTTCCTTTCTGTTGCAGAGACTTAGTCAGTGCCTTCCCCCTCAAAAAAGGTACCTCCCTATAGTTAAGTTATTCCTCCTGCCTCTCCACTGGGACAGCGAGTACTGAGGTCTCAGGTGTCACAGGAACAGGTACTGTCATCTTTTGATACCTCCCTAGATTATCCCCATGAGGAGGTCCCTCAGAAAAAAGTGTAAGAGGAAGCAATTGGAATCTCCCAGGAATTAGTCACCAAACACACATATTTCGATGAGGGGAAGGGTCCCCATGGTTACCCCATGAAGATGCCTCATTTGGAGACATATTGGAAATTTTAAAACATAGGGGTGGCTGGAAGTCCCAAAACCCTTCCTCTGAGGAATCTGTTTACTTGCAGGCTTTCAGCACCTGCCCATTTACCTCTTGTGGGACACTGCCCACTGATGAACTTATTCAGTTGATTTCTCAGCAGGAGTGGAAGCTCCAAATACCTTCAAGCCCATACTCAAAATACCTAATTAGATACTTCCCACTCCCAAAGATTAACAGTTTTGGGATAAGGAGTTAGCTGTAGATGCTATGGTCATAGCGGCCACCACTAAAACTGAACTTTATGAGGAGAGTTCCTCTGTCCATCTGCCAGTAGGGAGTCTCAGGCCATGGACAGATTTGGGAAGTGGGCCTATGCTTCATTGACCTTTGCCATAAGGTCCTTGAAATTTTAGCACATTTCAACAGACTCCAATGGGATGTGATTAAACAGTTGCCAGACACCCTGGCAGGAGTTGTAGCTGAGGGAGTCCAAGAAAAAGTAGCTTTCCAGTTAGCCACCCTGGAGTCTGTGTCCAACTCATCCATGAGGGGGATCACTCATGTGAAGACAGGTGAAGGCTGCCAGCCTAACCAGATAGAATTTTGTCAATAATTCTGTCATTTGTAAATATTAATATAAGCCATAGGCTTGTGCTCTTAAATGGAAGAGAATGGTGTTAAATGTGGAACTGCAAAAATGGAACAATAGTGCACTCTACTGTAGGAAAACTGACAAGACAAGCATTGTGTAATTCTTTGATCACAAAACCCAGAGCTGAGATGTCTGGATAAAGGAATTCTTGCTTTTGTTTTGAGACTGGAGTTCATTGCCAGAATTTGCATGTATAGTGTTTTTATTGCTCTGGCTTCCAGATGCAAGATCAAAAGGGCAATTAACCTCTGAGTTTCTGTTAGCTTGGGAAAAACAGAAAATTGTTAAGTATGATGTAATGTGAAGCAGCACTTTGTTATCAATTTAAAGAGAGAGAATCGGAGAGCATTTAGCATTTGTCTTGAGAACATCCAACTCACCACACTGCTTTACTCTCTGTGTAAGTTTATTTAAGAACTGTCTCTTCTCCTAGATATAGCTAGGAACTAGGAAGATTAGATTATTTTTTTGTATGATGTCAGAACTTTTCTACTGTATTATTTTAAGCATTTCTCTGTGATCTCTGAACTCATGACTAGCACTGTGTAGTAAGAAGTATTGTCTTGTGCTTTTATTATTTATTATTAAAATTTTTTAAACCTTTCAACTGTGGCTGTTTTATGTAGAGATAATTTAAGCTCTAGAGTACATTGCATGTACATAGTGATACTGTCCAAGTCACTCCAATAAGCTTTGCTGTTCAGTCACTCTTACCATTTGGATAATAATATTGCACAGTAATAATTGGACACCCTTTGTTAAGGGCCTTTTTAGTAGCTGATTAGTGATGGCAGCAGTTGGTACTACTGTACAGCCTGGCAGAAAGGGGGCACAGCTTGGCAATCTGTGGCCAGCATTCCCCAGGAGTGTCTGTGTGTTTGTATATAATTCATATCTCAAAGTGCGTATGTGTCAGCTACTTGGGCAGGGACATGACACACTGGTTGGACAGAGAGGGTGCTGGAGGTTTTACCTTGACCACTAGGCTGACATCTGGACCCTATTGCTGTGCCAGTGGGGAGTCTTATTGGGGATCTGTTCTGAAAGGGAGAAACCAGCCCCAGACTGACTGTGATCTATGTGTGCTCTTAAGGGAAATTGTACTTTGCTGTGTGTGTATTTGTTATCCTCCTCTATGTCAATGCCTCTCACTGGTGTTAGTGGTGAGGATTGAGGCTCCTTGATTGCTGGGCCAGTGCATGGGTGTCACAACTCATACAACCAAAGGGACATTTAGAGCAGTGGGTACAGGCATAGCTATAAGGAGACATGCCTAGATGTGCCCATGTGACTTTGTGGAACCATTTAAGTCTTCTTTTGTCAATGCTCCTTTTGATGGAGCATCTTTATTTGGCCCTAAAGTAAAAGAGACTTTATCCAGGTGTGAGAAGGATGGTAAGACCCTTTCTGCTTTGGGCATATGTTTCTACACCCCCTAAAGGTCCTTCTCTTACAACCAAAGGAGCAGTGGAAAAATGTGGTTCAAGAAATCCCAAGGGTTTAGCCAGGGCACAAGTGGAGGGAATTCCCCCAGGAGCAGAGGGGGGGACCAAAATGGAAGATGCCACCCTCATTGCAGAGGTTGCCCGCAAAGTCAGGGCTTCAGGGATTCCTTCCCAGGCAAGCCCTTTCAGCATTCCTGAAGGGAAGCCAAATTGTCTTCCTCTGGAGGCAGCCGGGAGATGCTTATCCTTGCACCTAAATGCCTGGCTAAACTTAACAAAAGGTTCCTAGGTGCAATGGATCATATCCAGAGGCTATATCATTCCCTTTTCTCAACCTCCCCTGTTCACAAGAAAATCCCCAGTATCCCACCCAATCAGAGGGATTCAGCAGTACAAGAAATCCAGAAACTGCTGGACAAATGAGTCATCCATCAAGTCCCACCAGACCAAGAAGAATCCAGAACCTACTCAAGATTCTTTTTAGTACCAAAAAAGATAGGGGACTAGACACCGACTCTGGATCTCAGTGTACTGAACAAATCTGTTTGGCAAACAAAGTTCTGGATGGTCATGGTACAGTCTATTCTTCCCTTTCTGAAGAAAGACAAGTGGATGTGCTCAGTAGACATTCAGGATGTGTATTACCATATAAAAATGGACAAATTCTCTAGAAGGTTCCTCTTCTTCCATCTGAGAGCCAGTCATTACCAATTCAGAGTACTGCCCTTTGGACTCACCACAGCCCCCAGGATGTTCACCAAATGCATGGCAGTAGTAGCAGCTCACTTGAGACTGCAAGGATTCCGGGTGTTTCCATACTTGGATGACTGGGTCATGACTGCTTCGACCAAGTATCAGTTAATAGTATTCAGAGACTACAATCTAAACAGCTGTGCCCATTTGGGGATTACCGTCAATCTAGAAAAGTCACATTTAACCCAACACAAAATTTAGAATTCATAAGGCAGTACTAAATACTCAAACAATGATAACATCTCTTCCTCTAGAATGACATCAGAGAGTTGTGGTTCAGGTTCAAAAGTTAATTTACAGAAAAAAGGTTCCAGCATGATTAGTTTTGCAAGCTCTAGGATCCATGACAGCTTTTATAACTCTAGTACCATTAGTCAGGTTACATATGAAAATTCTGCAGTGGTCTATCCTTCACCACCCAATGTCAAATCAAATTCTGATCACCAACCATTGCAAAATAGATCTTCTTTGTTGGATGCATTCCAAGTAAATTCTTCACGGTCATCCCTTTGCTTTTCCAGAGCCCACTGCCACAGTGACCACAGATGCCTCCCAGATGGGGTGGAGGGGCATTATCTGGGCAAGACGGTCCAAGGCACTTGGTCCCTATTAGATGCCAACTTGCACATCAATGACCTGGAGATAAGAGCGGTCCCTATTAGATGCCAACTTGCACATCAATGACCTGGAGATGAGCGGTGCTTCTTGAGTTGCAGGCCTTTCAGACAGGTCTTCCTCAGGGGACTATTACAATTCAAACTGTCAGTATGTCATTAATTTGGTACATCAACAAGCAGGGAGGAAGCAAGTCTTACCACCTTTGTCAGAAGTCTCTCATAGTGTGTCAGTGGGCAACCTCATCCAACCACTTTCTGATAGCAATGCACATTCTGGGGAGTTCCAATGTGATTGAAGATAAGCTGAGCAGATGCATCCTTCAGCCTCATGAGTGGTCTCTCAATCCAGTAGTGGTGAAAATGATATTCCATCATTGGGGTCAACTTTGCTTTGACCTGTTTGCCTCTCCCCTAAGCAACAAGTGCAGCAATTACTTCAGCTTGATTCCCTCTCCGGGAAAGTCACCCAGAGATGCTCTCCTCCATGATTGGCCCCTCAATCTACTGTATGCCTTTCCCCTGGTACTTCTAATTCTCAGATTTTACAGATAGCACTCAGGTTGAAGACTACAGTAATCCTTATTGCTCAGTTTTGGCCTCGACAGATTTGGCTCCCCTTTCTTCGGCCTTACTTGATTTGACAACTTTGGATTCTGGACCCAGTGCCAGATCTTCTGTCCCATCCTAATGGCCTTGTTCACCCAAACATTTTGAACCACAAGCTAACTGTGTGGTTCCTCCAATTTCATTAATTGCCAGGCATTCTAATATGTCCTCTCCAGTACATCACATCCTTTTGTCGGCTCATAAGCCTTCTACTAGAAAACTATATTTAAGTAAATTGAAGAGATTTACAATTTGGGCCCATGAAAAAAAAACTGATCCCTTTACTGTTTCAATAGAGCATGTTTAAGAATTCTTAGCATCTCTGTTCAATGCTGGGGCTTCTCCATCCACCATCAAACTACAATTCGCTGCAATTTCTAATTTTCACAGTGGTTTAGAAGAACGTTCCTTAGCCTCTCACAGGTTTTGTAAATTGTTCCTAAGAGGCACAAATTTGTTAAAACCCCTGTTCAAAGATCCATTTCTCCTTGGGACCTGATCTTAGTGATACAGGCAGTAATACATTCCCCCTTTAACCCTTCTACAGAATGCAATCTTAATTTTTTATCTTGGAAGACACTCTTTTTGGTAGCCACTACTTCAGCCAGAAGAACATCAGAAATCCAGGCCTTATCATTTGAACTTCTTTATTTAGTTTTCCATAAGGATAGAGTAAGTTAATGAATGAACCTCTCCTTCCTGCCCAAGATATTATTAATTTACCAGTCTTCTTCACTAATCATTCTAACAAAGGAGAATATGACCTACATTTACTAGATGTGCAATTACATTTCTATCTTTACAGAACAAAAAATATAAGACAATCAAGTCAACTGTTTGTTTCTTTTTCCAGTGCAGAGTTGGGCAAGGCAGTCAACAAGATTGCCTTCTCTAAGTGGCTGAAAGACTGCATTTCATTCATTTATGATAAAAATAAATTAACCTTGTCTAAACCTGTCAGAGCACATTCTACAAGGTCTACAGACACTTCAGCAGTCTTACAATCTAGAGCTTCAATGGATGATATATGTGCAGCAGTTACTTGGGATTCTCTCTATATCTTTATTACTCATTACAAACTGGACTTGGTTTCCAGGGGATGATCATCCTTTGGCTCGATAGTGCTCAAGAATATCCTTCTGTGAGTCCACCCAAATTTTCGGCAGCTGGGGACTCTGTCATCTGTCAAGGATAAAATGAAGGTTGACAACATCAGATAAAGAAGTTAAGTACTCACCATAACATTCCATCTGTGTTGTCCGTCTTCATTTATCCTTGACTTCCCTCCTTTCCATCTCCGACCTTTAAGATTTTTTGGTGGAGTGGATCATATAGCCTTGAATTATTATGATTATTCAAGCACAGCTTTTTTTGGTGGAGCAGATCATGTATCCTTGAATTATTATGATTATTCAAGCACAGTAGATAAGGCTTCCATCTGACTTACTTCCTGTAAATATATATATATATATATATATATATATATATATATATATATATATATATATATATATATATATATATCATACCTCTCATCATGGAAACATCAAATATCTGGACAAAGGCCCATGAAAAACAGGTACAAATCTGTACACTGATTAACATAACATTTGCATACATAATTATGTAACCCCACCCACTTCAGTGGAATTGTGGGGTACCAACTTTCAAGTACAAACTGAACCACCACCAAAATATAGCCCCAGCACAGACCCTGTAGTAGATTATTATTATTTTTTTTTAAATGTGTAGATATTCACTGCACTGGGAAGGGAAATGATGATGAACCTTAGGATTTTGTTTTTGGTGAATTACAGTATGTGGGTTTTGTGGTAAAAGTAGGACATTTAAGAGTAGGCAATATTCTAATCTTAGCAAAAGAATATTACAGTTTGCTAGGACCTCCAAAAGTTATTCTCCATGGCCTACTGATCAGTGGCATAGCTTGAGTTTGTGCCATCTGGGGTTGTCTGAGTTTGCTGGCCCCCTCACAAGATCATGGTCAAATGGGGCCCCTCATACATAGCCCCCACCCCTGCACCCATTCCAGTGTCCCATTACTTGGCTATTTCTCCCCATTCACCATAAACAGTAATGTGCATACTGCTTTACCTCTACGATGATTATCTGGATTTCATTTAATTTTATAGTGCAAAAACTAACAGACATCTGCTAAACAAAGGCATACACAGTCTCACAATGAAAATAGACTTAGCATTAAAACTTCTCTCCACTTGAAACTCACATTCATTAAAAAAGAATTAAAACCCACATTTCAAAGAAAATACATCTGGCCAGTAGAGGATAAAGGATATCTTTGGGCTGTTTTCTAATCATAGGGCCCCTTGCTCATGAAACATACATGTGTTCTTTGATACACTTTCCTGACTGTATTAAATTACATTCCTTGTATAATACAGCACACTTGTTAGAGCACATTTTAAATTTATTGTTTTGAACATTTTTCCAGTAAGGAATGAAATAAAATGCATGAGCCAGTAATGACAAAACTTCACAATTCAAACATTTCCATCATAAAAGTCTACTCAAACCTCCACCAGTATCAGTAAATATGCACAATCTCTGCAGAAGTAAAAGTCATCTAACTACTTCCAGATTAAAGAGATCTGTAAGATATGTAAGTAATGAAAAAAATGCTGCTTGCAAACAACTTAATATTTCATTGTTTCATCTGCAAATAAATTGCCTATGTTACATTAAAAGAATTATAAGGTAATAATATTGCAATAGAGAATGGATAGCAAATTGATAATACGTTCTTAGTTACTAGGTTTCCCTGTCAAAGAGGATATTCTCAGGACTGCAGCATCCACCAATTCCACCCCCTTTAATGGTAAAATGAAGTACAGTATCAGCAATCCATCTACATACTACGGGAGTAGAACCCACAGCCTTTTGTGCTACTAACAACACAAACCAATTTGGCATAAGCAGCACTAAACTTCTCGCTCCCTGAAGAATTATGCAGCACAAGAAATATGGAAAAAGCCAACATTTATTGGGGGGGGGGACAAAACCCCAAAACCAGGGACACATTTTAAACAATACTTGTATAATTTTAGAAAAGTTGCTAGAATAAAATGTTTTGTGTTACCATGCCTTTCCTGAAAGACAGGAAGACTGAAACTTAAATGGCTATCATTATTTAGTGAATTTAGTTCAACTTCTCACTGATTTTCCAGAAAACATGAATTTTAAAAGGAATAGACCAAAAGTATGAGCCAAGCATTCACACACACACACACACACACACACACACACACATGCACGCACGCACGCACGCACACACACACACACACACACACACACACACACACACACACACACACACACACACACACGCACACACACACGCACATGCACACATCAGCCAAAGTACTACTGCAAATGAACACACCTGCCAGCCAAAGTACTAATGCAGGACCTGACCATGAAACACAGAAGAGTAATGCAGCTGTAAATAGTTCTGGCTAATGGCCATAAGCATAGCATATTCTGACTGACAAGTGAAACACAGAGTAATGACCTGACCCCAGAGTAATGACAGCTAACAAGTTACAACACAAAAGCATAACTTAATTTCTAGCTAAAGAAGCATATTCCAACTCACACACAGCACACGCCTGCCCAAGTAATGCAGCTGTAAATAGTTCTGGCTAATGCATGACCATAAGCATATTCTGACTGCTGTTAAAGTGAAACAGAGTAATGACAGCTTCCAACTCACAGCAAAACATATTCTTTTTGGTTAAAACAACAAAAGCATAACTTAATGGCTGTTGCTTCTAAGCGCCATTACAAACACACAAATACTGCTGTTAAAATCATATTCTTTCTGGAAATAAGGATATTCCAACTCACTGCTGTTAAAAGCTTCAATGCGCCGTTAAAGTAACTTAATGTTCCTTGGAAATGTAAGCTATTACACAACAAAACTAAGGCATATTCCAACTCACTGCCATTAAAAACACACAAATACTGCCGTTAACAAAGCAAAAGCATTTAACAAGTGGCCGTTAAAGTAACTTAATGTTCCTGCAGCTCATTCTAAGCTCCCAGCCTGTGTTAAAGACAGCACACTTTCTTACCTGGTGGAGCTGAGCACCGTTAAAGTAACTTAATGTTCCTGGGAAATGTAAGCTATTACACAGTGAAACTAAGGCATATTCCAACTCACTGCCATTAAAAACATACACAAATACTGCCATTAACAAAGCAAAAGCATATTCTTAACATGTGGCTGTTGCTTCTAACCGCCATTAAAGTAACTTAATGTTCCTGCACCTGCTTCTAAGCACCATTAAAGTAAAAGACAGCACAATTTCTTACCTGGAGAGCTGAGCTGACTAGTAGTTGTCCGCTGGTGTGGAATTGAAATGCAGCTGCTTAGGAGGAGCTAGGGAACTGCATGCATGCTATGTGACCCAGAAACAAAGTTCAAGGAACCAATTCTGACAGGCTGGCAGGCTGTTCATGTAGCTGACATCATCGCACATGCCTCTGAATGTGATGACGTCAGTTGAAAAACAAAAAACATTTTTAAAAAGCTTCAAGCTTGATCTGAGGTAATTGAGAGAGAGAGGGATTCTGGGCAGAGGTGAAGCTCAAGAGTTTTTGTCTGGTGTGAGCTGTAGTAATGGCCATGTTGGATCCAATATCGGAACCAAATCCATCTGTCAAGGTTAAATGAGGATAGACAACACAGATGGAACATTCTGGTGAGTATATGTCTTCTTTTTCTCTTTCCTAATCCCTCTTGTTGACTTCCATGTAATATGGGCCTTTACTGCTCTCACCACCTTTGTTGACTTATTGCTACTTTCCTTCCATATGCCTTTTCTACCGCCAAACCTTGTATGCCCTTTCTTTTTCCCAGTCGCTACCCACACACTGTGATCTTCCTATATTGATGTTTTCCTCTTTGATGCTTTCTTTTCCAGAAAATACTTTTCCATAGTCCTGTGTACTCCATCCCTCACCTGTTCCTATAACTTGTGCAAACTCTGATTTCTTTTCTCCATCTCCTAACATGTTTTTGACCCTTTCCCCAACTCAGTAAAATCCAGTCTCATAAAATCTTATTTTCCATTATAGCCCTTTCTCAACCCTCTAAACCATGTGATGGCAAGCTTACTGTCCGTTAAGTGTGCCTTCACATAATTACTCATGGCCACTCTACCCTGGTTAGAACCAAATACAGCATTCTGTTTTTTTTCCCGACACAGTGCTAAAAATGTTGGCTGAACCCCTTATGGTCCAAGATCTCAGTCATCTCCTTCTCCCTCTGTAGCTTAGCGCTCAGAATCCCCAGCCTGTTCCTGGCAACTTCAAATCTCCATGACTACTGTTCTCCTTCTCCTGATCCATTACTTTCTTCTAAACTGAACTCTCAAATCTTCAACCCTTGACGTTTCTGAGGGATGACAACTTTTATCGGGTCTATATTATATCACCGAACTCTTAAAAAAGCGAACGGTGATTAATCGACCCTATGTAAGCGAAAGCTTACAATGTCGAACTGTCAGAACAGCAATTTTTTTCCAAGGGAAAAAAAAAAAAATCGCTGTTCCAACAAAAAAAAAAAAAAAAAAAGAAAACACTTTCACTGCCCCCCCCCCCCCACCCACTTAAATATTCCAATTCCAAGACTGCACTACGGTGCCGGAAATGGCAAAGTAATGAAGCGGCCAAGCAAATTCTTTCCCAGGGAAAGAATTTGCTTAAAAAGCTGCTTCGATATTTTTCCTTTTCAGTCTTTTATGTTCGACCACTGCGTCTTCGGTCTTGTAATAGGAACCCCTTTTATCAGTCCATCAGCTGTCCAGCCTTCCTGTACCTTAACTGCCAGGGTGCATATCCTATGTTCTGACTCACCTGCTCTCTTACCCTAGTCTTATACTTAATGGCTATTCTTCATCTGTTTCTCCCTTCTCTTCTTTTCTTGAATAACCTATACTAAGAATATCCATGCTCCATGACTTATTGTCAATGGCTTATGTTCTGTTATACCAGCAATTTACATTCTTCTCTTTTGTATTACTGCTTACAACTATCCATTTTTTTACCCAGCCTTCTTATATTGAAAAGTTATATGACCCAGACATTCTCTGGCTTGTAAAGCATAGCAAACAAATAAAGCTATAAGCCTATTTCAACTTCATAGTTTCACAGGTTTATACTAGTCTAATAACCATCACGGTCTTTACAGGGCTATCTGTGCAAGCCAACACAGTTTTTTCCCCAGAGTTTCTTGGATGCTTATATGGTGGGGTATGTTAGTAAAGTGGTAACTAAGGGTTATGTGAGGGTTTTGTTAGTTGAGGATTAATTTATTTACTGTTGACCTCTGTCCATCAGAGACATGGGTGCCAGACCAGGGGTGAATTTGCGATTTCTCATGCAATGATCAAGGCTTCTTTTAAAGAGAGTCAGGAATGAACTCTGCTTTACATAGATGGGGAAATTATTCCATAGTGTGGGGATCCTTTGAGACATATTTTGGTCCTTCCAGCAGGTTTCATTTATGTTGCTGATAAAGTTCAGATCCCTGGATCTAGTGTTTCTGGTGCTGTTTGTTTTGCAGATGTGCAAGAGATTCATCAGAGCTGAATCCGAGGATGCCTTATATGCCAGGTATAGATTGCCTGTCAGTACCCTGTAGGAGACTAAGTATAGATATATGGCCTAAAGGCAATCACTGAAGGACAGGGTATTCATATTCTGGATTCTCCTGGTGAAAAATCTTTGAGGGCATTCCAGCTGCTGCAAGTGCCTAGTTAGGTACGTGTCAAATGAGACACTGCACTCAATGATAGGTCTGATAAGGGATGAGTAGAGTGATACTATTATGTATGTCTGCTGTATGAATATCTGTCCCACTCATCTGGGTCTTTGACTTTTTCTCACAGCTTAAGGGTATGATCATTGAAATGTACCTTTCTAATTCACTACAGAACATCACTGTTCTTTTTTGCTAAGCTAGAGTCTGTCAATTGCATAGTGCTAGTCACTATGGCAGGTGTCTCCATCATTCTGCAAGCCCTTAGGTATACTTCATTGTCCACTGGCACAGACAGCAGTTTATGCTTCCTAATTCTTTCCTCCCTTGGCATCTTTCTGCCATTTCCTTAGCTCTCCCTGTTACTACCTACTCTTGAGATACAATACTTTAGATTAAATCTTTAAATTAGGGTCCCATCTGACAGGCTGTTGATAGCAAAGGTGACACTAAAGGATCCTATGGTACATTTTGTTTATTTATTTATATTTTATTTAATGTTTGTTGACTGGGAAAGTTTGACTGGGAACATGTCCTTTTTCAGTGGAGCCTCAGGGGAAAGCCCCAAACAGAATAAAGATAGTTACAAATAACAAATTATACAATACATAAGCTCATACAGTAGGGGTACATATACGGATAACAACATATAAACAGAGATATTCAAGAACAGACAGAACAGTTGACTATACAAGAGAAGGATGGTGGGAAGTAGTTATTTTACTTTGTTTAGAAAGGTATGAGTAACTAAGAGAGAAGTAAACTTATAGTAGGATGTAGTAGTGAAGTTCAGAAAGAAACAGAAAAAGGATGAGGCACAAAGGAATAGACAGGGAATCTAGAGAGAGAGTGTAGGAAAGGAAAATAGATCGGAAAGAGAAACTCCTATCAGGATGAGTGAATAAAGATCAACAGTGACATGTAGTGAAGTAAAGTCTATAAAGATGGCAGGAAAGGGGGGATCAGCTAGATGTAAGGCAGGAGCAGAGGCAATAATTAGATAGGTGACATTTGAGGAGCAATTTGAAATGGAGGTGATTTGATGTGGTAAGTATGTTTTTGGGGATTGAGTTCCATGTTCTGGCGATATGGTTGGAGGAAAGAAAAGAAAAGAGATGGAGAACTTCATGGGTATCATGACCAAATTATCCTATTTGATATAAACACTACCTCATGTCTTCCCTGAAAATAGACCATGCCACACCTAGTAGGAGTAACTTGGTCAACAAAAGTAAATAAACAGATATCTGTAGACTAACCACAAAGGGCAGTTGTGGATGGGTGTTTCACTGCTTTTGCAGCTGTTTATATTCCAGTTTTACTGCTAGAGTCTTAGATTCTGCTTATCATTTATCTGCTTAAAGTCAATTTCAGGGACCTTTCTATTCCCCTGTTCTTTGAGTCTGCCCCCCCCAGCACCAACACATTAAGCTAAAGTTTCTGAAATTCTAACCTACCCGGGGGCCATTGACCTGTAGCTCACAGTCATATGGCTAGAGCTCCAGCACTGGCTTTTTTAATTCAGTCTCTCTCCTTTTTCCTGTTGTAGTTTTAAAAAGTTGTGTCCCTGGCCTCCTTCCCTTTTGGCAATCTGACTTCCAAAGTCCCTTCCCCTTCTCTTTCATTGCTATTGTCTGTTGTGTAAACTATTTAAGTACTTTTCCCACTTATTATTTTCCATAGATCCATAATACTGAGTGCCCACATGGCAAAACAGTATTGCTTATGAATAAACATCTTTTACTACAAATTGTCTCCTGCTCATTTTCACAGAGCTCCCATGTGCTTGGTACCTTTGCCACACTCTGAGAGGGTCCTGAATTAACCCTATTCCATCCTGGGCAGATAAGAGATTTATTTTATTATGTTAAACTTCTTACCTGTTTTTCAGTGTTTCCACTTTGTTTTTGCTTTATATGTTTATTTTGCAGTTTAAATCATTGTAGGTCCCCAGTACTTGAAATCACCTTGTCCAACATTTGAGTTGTTTTGTGGTAGCATGACATTCTCCAGCACTCTTTTTTGGGTGTTTACATTAAGAGGACTGGGATCATCCAGTTAGTGACAGTAGGTGCTGCTCTGCTCGATCTGAGTTGGGAAACACATAAGAAAGCTGTAAGTGTAGTTATTTTGCTGGCCAGAAGGCTTAGAAGCCAGTTTCCTGTGTTTTAAATGCCTGTTTAAATTTGGAGCATGTGTACACCACTGGCTATTGTGCAGGGGTGGTTAGTAGAGTCCTGTACTTACGCACTGAGTAGAACAGCGCAGCTAATTTGCACAATGAAGGGCACTACCCCTTGAATTTACTATTTTAGACCCAGTCTAGTCTCTAGCCACAAAAGCACCCATAGCCAGTCTAATAATAACCCCTTGTGCACCACACTCTTGTAATTCACCTTGACAAGGACCTGACATCATGGATATGCACTTTCTCAATTTCTCTGCAGCCATATTGGTGGATATGGGTATACTGAGACAATGTAACAGTTGTCTAATGCTCACTGGCAGCCATTTAATCTTCAAAGAAACAAATACAGTAGGTGAGAGTTGTATATACACAATGTGTCTGGAGACAAAACTTTTGTGTACAAACACTCATAATAACAATGTGGTTGTCAGAAACACACACACTACACCTACCATGCATAGTACACACTCCACACATAGACGTACTTATGCTGAGGCACTTAAATGCAATCTTTCCAAACCCCAAAGACCTCCCAGACATTCCACCTGCAAAAATTATTCTCAGAAACCCGAAAGCACTCAACAGAAATAACAACTAATACTGCACACACAGCCACACCCAGTAGAGCCTCAACTACCAAGCCAATAATACAAGTCAGTACTCCACCTAGTAGTCATAGGAGACTCCAGTGTGTGATGGACTGATGCCCCACTCACCAGGCTGAACAAGGAGAAAATAATGGTCAGCTGCCTATCAGGGCAGGGATCCATCAAAGTATGCATGCACTGAAGTCATTGCATGATAAGTGCCAGTACTTCAGTCATAGTCCTTGTAGGTGTAAATAACCTGAGATATACCTCCCTGGACTATATGAAGAGAGACATAATGGAGCTCTCGGACTGTATGTCACAGGCTGGTATATGTCTATGGGGAAGCTTTCTACCTTCACCAAGGATGATGTCACAATACAAATCGAAGATGATTGACTTTAGTAATTAGCATAGTTTTTGGTGTCATTCTAGGGGATACCATATTTGTCAGCAAGGGAGGACATGGCTAGCAAACCACTTTGATTTGCCAAAGATGGTCTGAATATGTCCATTCTAGGCTTTGTAATATTGTCTAAAACATTGTCTTCCCCCATATTACCTTTTTTTAGGCAATGCCAACTCAACAAACCTTCCAACATAGCAAATCTACCCAAGGAAATCTAAAGGTGTTACTACTCAGTGCCACAAGTCTAAACAAGAAGTTTTACTCCCTTCAAGCTTCTCCTCACATTGGAGAATGTGGACATCTGTGCAGTTAACAAGACACAGTTGAAAGTCACAGACAGTACCCCAGGAGTGCAATGCTTCACTGCCTTCCACACATTTAGACCAGCAACTGCACAAACAGGTATTAAAGGTGGAGGTGTCTCAATCTACATTTATAAAAAGCATACCTTTAGTTTTGTTAAACAGGATGAGTTCCTTCACATCCAGATTACCATAGACAAAGTCCCATAACGTAGCTCTAGGTCACCCTCTGTGTCCCATAAAACCCATAGCTCTCACTTAGACCTATTGGTGATACTAACCATTCAACCAAATACCATACTTATGGGGGAATTTCATTATCCATGTATAAACTAGTAATTGTAGATGACTCCAAATTTACAGGTTTAGAGATTCCTAGAATTTGTAAACATAAACATCATGGTTTAGTCAGTACATATGCCTAGTAAGAAAAACATATTGATCCTGGCCCTCACAAATATGGGAGAATGCTGCACTTTCCCCAGTTCTGTGTCCTTTCTGGTAAGGTCAGAATACAAAGCAATCTCCTTTGAAATAAGAATCAATTTTGCAACTTTAACAAATCTTGAGAAAGCCAATGCATTCAGCTCCAGCCAGACTGCAAAGTATGATGCTGAGATTGCAAAAGTACAATTTCAATCTTGTCAACAAGAAAGGCAAACTTCTTTATCTGGCTGATACATTATCCAGATCATCCAGAAACACCACTGAACAGAATGAAAATCAAGGTTCTCAATCAATTGATGATTTTGAAGTCATGAAAGTGAGAAATTTTTCTTCCACATATCTTGATGAGCTGAGAGATCACACAACTACAGATCCAGTTTTACAAAGGCTCAACCACTTTATCAATCAAGGATGGCCATCAAAGCAATCTAATTTACGTCAAGAAGTGCAACCTTATTTTCCACACAGAGGTGAGATTTTGTCTGATAAAGGTATCATTATGAAAGGTCTGAAAGTCATTGTTTCAAAGTCCTTGCAACCAGAGTACATTACTCTTTCGAATTGTGGTCACCCAGGACCAAAAGAAGGGTGAGAGAACTAATATTTTGGCCTTCTTTGTCACAAGACATTGAGAGAGCACTTTTATCTTGTTTGGTATGTAATAGTACAAAGCCACATCAACAGAAGGAACCATGTCAGCTAAAACAAATTCCAGAACTACCTTGGTCGACAGTAGCCATAGACATCTTTGAGTGGAATGGTCGACATTATTTGGTGTTAGTAGACTCTCACTCCAGTTGGTTCGAGATTGACTTAATTCCTAACCTAGCATCCAGTACAGTCATCACTAAGATGAAACTTTATTTTGCTGCTATGGTAGTCCGCTACAAAGTTCTTTTTGACAATGGCTCGCAGTTTACAAGCCAACTGTTCAAAACATTTGCTGAAGAATGTGACTTTACTCATGTCACAAGTAGTCCAGAGTACCTGCAGTCAAATGGTTTGGCAGAATGCGCAGTGCAAAGTGCAAAACAGTTACTTGAGAAGTCAAAATGAGCCAATAGTAATGTTTTCCTGATCTCTTGAATCTCAGAAATATTCCTCGTGACAAACATCTTGGTTCACCTGCTCAGAGATTTCTGTTGAGACAAACCAGAACCACAATATCAATCAGTAGTCAATTGTTGGTTCCATGTGTTAAGAGCAACAGATCAGTGAAAGCCAATCTGTTGCAGAAGTGCTTAACCCAGAAGTTCTACTATGATAAGACCAGCAAACCACTCAATCCATTATGAGGGGGAGAAGTGGTAAGGCTGCAAATGTCCAGAGGTTATGACCAGATTGGTGTTATGAAGAATATTGGTCCAGAGCTGAGATCATACATTACAGAATCAGAAGGAACAACTTTTAGGCATAATCGGAAGCATTTACTTTCGGTATCCAAGCCTATACCACAGCATATAGCCTGTGAGAAAGACTCTTTATCTCAGAGTGAGTTGTCCAGTGTTCCAATTCCAGGAGAAGTTCCAGAGGACATTCCTGTTTATATGATGAATATAGTAATGCATGTCTAACTCTGATATTGTTTTGCATAAAGGGCAATCTTTTTAAGAGGGAGGATGTAGATCAATATGTGTGTATATACCTTTAAGAAGTTAGTCAAGGGCTTTCACTAGAATATAAATACTGAGCATGTACGAGCCTGATGGCCATTTTGTAGTTAGCTGTTGAGATATGAACATGTATGTATGTATGTAAGGTCTGTTTGTTAGTTAGTTCATTCGTATTTAATGATGCTGCTTATCCATCCTAATGTGTTTCCATGTATTAAACATCTGAACAAAACCCCAAGCTTTCTTATTTGTGTTAGAGACAAATGAGCAACAAAAACTAACTCAAAAAACAAACCACCCTGATGGAATCCAAAATTAAAGTAGTTATTTATTTTTATTTATTTATTTTTACATTTGTTAACCGGGTTAGTCAGACTGGGCCCAGAGAGCCCTTTTTCAGCAGATACCCAAGGAGAAAAGCTCCAGGAAAATAATTAAAAAAATAAGAAAAACCTAACAATTCAACAAGTTGTAAGATACTTAACTGTGCAAAAACATAGAGAAAAATATACAATATGACTATATACAAGGCAAAAGTACAGTATTTTGAGAATGCAGTAACAATATGTTTGAGAAATTTGGTTAGCATTAAGTTATATACAAGGAATGTAGCAATGCCTAAAAAAAAAAATCAAGGTAACATCATGGCATTGTACAACAAAGATGCATTAAACAACATAGGTACTAACTGCAGAAAGAGTAATATATGTAGACAGTCTAGGTCGATACCAGGCAGATATGTTAATTGAGAGAAGAAGAAAAATTCATTAGGTAATTTCCTGACAAGTACATATCCATGCATGTTGGAAATGAATTTTTAGTTGCTTTTTGAATTCATCACTTTTGGTAGTGGAGCGAAGGGACAATGGAAGTTTGTTCCATGAGTATGCAATTGAATGACTGTAAAGTATTTTTCCAATATTTTTTTTGGCTTGGTCACCTGCAGAAGGTTTTGTTGTATGCTTCAGAGGTCATGACTGGGTGTGAAGGTTTAATTATGGATTTAAGGGCAGGGCAGGAGTTGGAGCTATTTAGGATGCTGTGTGCAATTTGTAGTTGTGATATTAGAAGCATGTGGGGGAGATCAGGCCATCTTACGTTTTCAGGGATAAACAGTGATGGGATTTGTAGCAATTACTGGCTGTGACTCTTGCTGTCATGTTACAGGTGGTTTCTACTTTGGTTAAGAGATTATTTTGAAGGTTAGTAAGTATGGGAACAGCATACAGCAGGGACAGTAGACTAAATGTTTGAGCCAGTATAAATCTAGATTTGTTAGGTATATATTTGTTGTTGCAGTATAGAAGACTAAGTTATGGACTGAATTTTTTGATACAGTTTGAGATACGTAAGTCGAATTTTAATTGGTCGTCTATAGTAACGTCAAGCAATTTGTTGTTTGAGTCAGTGGTGATAACTGTATTATCTAAGGATGAGATGGTGAAGTTGCCTTTAGCTGGACTGAGATTTTGTGGAAGGAAAAGGAGAAGTTTGGTCTTTTGGGGGTTGAGAAGCAGGTTGTTTTCAGTTACCCATTGTTCTACTAGGTGCAGAGATTGTTGAGTGACAGTGTGGAGATTTTGTATATTGTCAGAGGTGTTAATGTTGTTGTTGTGTCTTTTGTCTTTTCCCGGTTAGGGGTCGCCACAGCGGAACTCCGGTCCACTAATGATTGGTAGTTGATTTTTACGTGCCGAGTTACCAGCCCTGACGCACAACCTTCAACGAAGGTACGCCCATTCACGCATGTCTCCACGCAGAAGACGCTCTAGCTGAGAATTGAACTGGACAGTGTCTTACAGTGAAGCGACAATGCTACCGCAGCACCACCACCAATTGTGGAATTGTCTGTGCACTGTATTTAGGTAGAGTGGGGGCAGGAGACATGAAGGTTATTTGTAAATATATTAAAAAGTAGGGGGCCCAGGATAGAACCCTGGGGAACCCCGGTCTTAACAAGATGGAAAGAGGAGAAGGATGTTTCCCATCTGACAGACTGATATCTGTTTGAGAGGTAGCTATTAAACCAGGAGGTAGTGGAGGTAGAGAGTTCTAGGTTGGAAAGTTTGTTTAGGAGGTTGTGATGGGAAACCGTATCAAGTGCTTTGGATAGGTCAAGGAATAGAGCTGATATGAGTTTATCATCATCTCTGGCTTTGGTAATGTTGTGTGTGAAAGATAGGAGAGCAGTGGTAGTATTGTGTGAGGGTCAGAAACTGTGCTGGGTGGGTGTAATCAGGCTTGCATGTAAGAAGTGGTTTAGTATTTGTCTATGCATACATTTTTCCAATATCTTCGATAAGGGGGATAATATGGCAATAGGCCTTTAATTTGAGGCTTCTGCAGAATTTCCTCCCTTGTGGAGGGGTATTATGAAGAATTTTTTCCAGATATCTGTTACTGTATTTTCTTGGATGGATCTACTGTTAAGTATAGATACAGGGTATGCTACGGATTCGGCTGCATATTTGAGAAATAATGGAGGAAGTTTGTCGGCTGACAGAACAGGGTTTGAGTTTGTTAAGAAATGATTTGATGGAGGAAGTTGCTACAGGTGCTAGGAGAACAATGGAAGAGATGAGGTGGGAGGTGGAGTGTTTATATCAAGAGTTTCTGGTTTAGTAAGCTTTTCTATTGTTTAGATGAAAAAGTTGTACAATAAAAGAAAGAATCATACCTAAATAAGGCAGTGTAATACCAAACAAAGTAAAAAACTTTCTCATTGAACAGAATAGACAACTACCAGATCTGATTAAGTCCAACAATGCAAATTTTGAGGTAAAGGTAGATTCCCAGACCAAGGACAACCAGAAGACCTTCTTTAGCTATGTCCAAGACTTCAAAGGCCACACATAACAGTGTGCCAAAATGTTGGTAAATGGAGCCACATTCACAGAGCTGAGAGATACACATTCTGCTCCAGATTTACTCCCAACTCACCCCAGAGGCCCCCCCCAGGAAATACCATCTAACATAATTCGTCCAACTATCAGTAGGGAGCAGGTTTTAGATGAACTCACTAAGGCCAAGAATACAGCTACTATGGACTCTGATAGTTCTTCAGGATGCCTCCTAAATAGCCTGATATATGACCTTTCAAGGCCACTGTTGTTGCTGTTCAAACATACCCTCTGCACAGTCTTCATGCACTGCAAATGGAAGACTGAAACAGTCATCCCTCTGCACAAAGGTGGACCATCGGTGAATTCCAGGAACTACAGACCCATTATTCTGAGTAGTCATATGCAAAGCCATGGAAAGAATTGTTATGGAAATGGTTAACAATAACATAGGAAACCTTAAAGTACTAGACACAAACCAGTTTGGTTTTGTCAAAGGTAAGTCATGCCTACTGACCTGATGGACTTCTTTGAGAATGTCACCAATGCAATGGATGTGGGCAAAATGGTACATACTGCATACCTTAACCTAGTTAAGGCATTTGATACAATACACCACTCAGGCATTGTAAAAAGACTCACAGAATTAGGCATTGACTTGATAAGCCAGAGCCCCTACAAATTAGCCTTGACTTCTAAAAAAATAGATGCTATTGAGAAGCAGACCCAGCACAGAGCCCTGGGGTCTCCAGTGGTGACTGGCCTCTGTGCTGGGTCTGCTTCTCATTGGCATCTATTTTTTAGAAGTCAAGGCTAATTTGAAGGGGCTCTGGCTTATCAAGTTTGCACATGATTGCAAGCTAGAAGCAATCATAGGAACTCCCTAAGATACTAACATTTTACAGAAAGGTCTAAAAAAGACAAATGACTGGCATCAAAGCCACAGCTTAAACCTCCATGCCAAGAAATGCATAAAAATACCTTTAGGGAAGTCAGCCACCCAGGAGAAACGCTCATTGATAAAACACTTCTAAAAGTATACACAGTAATCAAGGATTTGGGGACTGGACAGTAACCTGGTTTTTGACCAACATGTGTCTAAGGTTGTAAGAAAATCATTCTATGTCACTCAACTTATAAGTAAAAGCATTTATTTATTTGACATTTGTTGATCAGGTATGTCTGTCTGAGCCAAAGCCTTTTTTCAGAGGAGGCCCAGGGAGAAAAGCTCCACAGACATTATACAAATCAAATACAAAGCACCGTACTCATAAAATTATACAAAGTATTGAAGACAGTAATATACCTAATAGATAAGCTGCTAGTAAAAGCTCCACAGCCAATATACAAAAAATCAAGTACAAAAAGAAAGTAGGATAAAACAAAATAGTGGTGTTTTAAATTATACAGTGTATATGTAGCCGTAGTAGGGTGTATATCAGAACATCGAACATCCATAATCTCGAATCGCACAACATTGAACACCTAACCTCAAATGCAAATAATACCGAAAGCTCAAAATTCCAAAAATGGAAACCCCTGGACTCCCATAGTTTGCCCTTGCAAAGTTACACACCTTGACATTACTGGGAAATGTGAAATGTGAAGAATGTCTGCTACAAACCACTGTTCAGTAGCAGGGTAAGCAAAACAGATAACATTGAAATGATGCATGTGAATGTATTACCGCCACTGTGGTGCAATCTCAGAGTTGGTATATTTAAGTAGGGTGTGTGTAAGGGGCACAACCCCCCCCCCCAAGTTGGGGGGTGTGGGGGGCTTCGAAATAGTTTGTAGCTTGTTTGTGTATTTGAGTAGTAAATCATGTAAATATTTAGTTTTTTGTACATAGTGTGTATGTAGTGTGGTAATTGTTGTGTGCTACTATGCTGGTTTTGTTTTTAATATTAACTTTCTGTTGAGTGGAGTAGAGTACTCAATGTATATGTTTGTAGGGTACTTGCATTAGGTGGCTGGGTTGTGTTTTGACAGTTAAAGAGGCGTGGTGTTTGGTGTGTTACAGTTAGGATTCAGGTTGCACGGGTGAGCGGCTGGTCAAGTGTTGCTGTTCGTACATTCCGTTTTTGAAATTCTGAGCTTTCGGGGTTGTTTACGTTTAATGTTGTGTGATTAAAAATTTTAGTCTTTCGATGTTCCGATATAAACCCACAGTAGTATAGCTAATAGCCAAGCTGCTATTGAGAGTCTACCTAATTGCAGAGATAAGAATAATTTGTTAAGGAGGTGGTGCACAGGGAAATTCAGGATAAATATTGGTTGTATAAGATATACAGAGCATTAGAGTCAGACATTTGGTGAATCATAACATAGATATAGTAAGTAGTCAGGTGAATTGTAACATAACTATAGTACGTAGTTGGGTAGGTGAGAGAGGGTGTAACTGGTTAGTTATACATAGGGAGATAGGAAATGAGAGACTGGGTAACTCAGAGAGGAGGTTTAGAGATGGTAGGATCAGTCAAGAGAGAGTAGAGAATAGAGGGGGTAACAGTGGTAGGGTAGAAGTCAGCAGAGGTTAGAGTCTGAGGTTGGGTGATTATGGTGGGTTAATGCAGTGACATTTCCATGAGTTAAGTAGGATGTAGCATAACATCTAGATCCAAGGAAGTCACTGTGCCACTGCATTCAGCTATCATCAGATCCATTGAATATAATGTCCCCTTCTTTATATAACTCACCAGGCACATGCAACAACTACAACATCCACAGAGGTTCCTCACAAAAAGACTACAAGGCGTATAAACAATGTCCTATGCAGATCACATTAAAGCTCTACCTCTATACTCTCTTTCCTACAGACTGCTGAGAGGTGATTTATACCTGGCATACAAGGCATCTTTGGATTCCACTCTGATTGACTTTTTGCATATCAGCAAAATGGACAGCACCAGAACTACTAAATCTAAGGATTTAAACTTTGTCACTTAAATAGGACATGTTGAAGGTACAGGTATGTATCTCAGAGAATCTCCATTCTCTGGAATGAGATACCCATCCATCTGAGGCAAAGCCCTTCTCTAACCCTATTCAAGCACAACCTGGACCAGTGGATGGGAAACTGAAAATTCACCCCTGGTCTGACACCTATGTCTCTGATGGACAGAGGCAGTCATTTAATCATGCCCTAACAAACATACACTCCTTAAAATAACCTCTAAGGCACAATAAAACCTGAGATACATTTTTGCATGGCTAGGCTTATAAAGACCCCCAGTGGTTGTTAGCTTACTATAAATCTATGAACCTACAAGTAATTTACATGTGCAGCACTGATGAGGCATGTGTCGTATTAATGTAGCTTTGGTATGCAACTAAAGGAAAAAGCAGAAGCTGTGTTAAATACATGAACTTGTAACAAAATAAAATGCACTAGTGCTTCATCTGCTGAGCACCGTGATGACTATTGCTTATGGCATTATGACACATCAGGTCACAAGGAACGATGACTCACAGAGTGGTGGTGGAGGAGGCTGCTACGGTAAGCTGCCTGCTGGTTTATCATAACATGTCAAACTATGCAGTTACTCATGTAGCTCCAAAGCCTTCCTTTTGAATCACAGTGTCATATAATTACTACGTGAGCTTCCTGGAAGCTGTTACACCTTTGAATTGAGAACATGGCCACTAACATTATGCTTTAGTCTGGTAGAAATAAAGGAGCTACTTATGGCAATAGTAGGATCTCTGTTTTAAATGTGGTAGTGGTATTAGTCCTAACAGTGGTGGGGTGGAGAAGCAGATGGTGTGAGTAATGCAGATGGGATATATATATAAAAGAAAAGTTTGCATAGGGACACTGTGGAGTTTATGGGAGTTCATTTATGTTACTTTCCTTAAAATACCCATTTCTATTTATTTCTTTTATAATTTATTTGTTATATTGGGTTGTTGGTCTGGTGGTACATGGCCCTTTTTAACCATGACCTCAGCCAGTGACAGAAAATATACAATGAAATTGTTTTAATAGCATGAGAAGTAACAGTGTATTTAATACAGATTGAAAACCTAAGGGCAATCAATGGAGAAACGTTTCCCAAGAAAACTTTGCACATATGGATAATAATATATAGTATAAATATAGTCAATTTCTGTGTTGTAGTATACTTTTGAACGATAAGTTTGTATACAGATTAATTTACAGTTTAACACACATGTGACTGTGTTATCATTATGTTTTACAAGTTCTATACCTTTAAATGGAGGCGGGCCCTTCTTCATACACTCTACTTCCTGTGCTCTGAAAAATGAAACTAACAAAAAAAAAAAAAAAAAAAAGAAACAGTTGTAATTGTCGAGGCCTGCAGGACTTTAGTTGTGGGCTAAAAGCAGGGTTTTTTTTTGTTCAGATTGCATGAAACCGCAGTGATTCTGGATCTTGGGTGTCAGTTTTGCAGGCCCTATGGGAACAGGCTGATGCAAAATAACAAAATCCTTCTGTCCTGAATGCCGACAAAACTTCATGCAAAAAATACACAGTGGACTGAGCCCTACTCAAAAACCTAGACACTGAAGCTGGAGCACACAAGGCAGGAAACAGACTGCAAGGAGAAAGAAGAGATGCAAAACCTGTATACTATAAAAGGGATAACGGACCAGGGCTGTGGAGAGCACAGACGGAGACTGAAGTTGTTCTGCCAGGATGATGAGACATTTATCTGTGTCCTTTGTGTTTCCAGACATTCCAACCACCGTCTTGTGTTCCTGCATGAGGCAGTCAGTGTGTATAAGGTAAGAGAAATTTCACAATGAATAACATAAAGTAACAGGTTCTCTGGCATGTATTTTTGTTCTGAATTGTCAACTGTGGATGAGTGTTGTTTGGTTTTAGTTTATTTTTATTTTAATGTATTTATTTATTTGCAGGGGCAGTGACTGGAAGAATATTCATGCTTTTATATGCAGACAGGCAGCACTGTATGAACCATTATTACTCAATATTTTATAGCCACACTGTCAAATCATCAGGAAAAGATGTCTTGGTCTGTGTATAAAAAGAGGGCTGTTTGTAGGGTCATGGCAGCTGAAAGGTATCTTAGATAGTGGGAAAAGTTCAGGGGACTATATTAGAGAAGTAAGCTTCACTAGGTAGATATATTCCAAAATAACAAGGATCTGTAACAGGAAGCTCCTACCTGACACAGTCATGCATTTTTGACAGGTTAATAAGAACGTTCGAAGAGAAATGGACTGTGGACATTGTCCATACCTCACAGCTGTGTAGAATTTTTCATAATATCTGGACTTTTGTCTCACATTTTTAGTCTGTACCTCATAAAATGTGTGATTTTCTGACAGATTATTGAGGATGTGACAGATATTTGAGTTTCAGACTTCATATCCTTCAAAAATGCATGCTAATGGAAAACCTGTTATTCTAGCAATCTCCTGTTTATAAAAGCTATATTTAAATTTGGGACTTTGCACACCTCCCCAATATGTTTGGCTTTGTCCAGAATTCTTATAGGATCACAGGAAGTTACTAGGCTAATGGACCAAGGGCCTTTACAAGCCTAACCATGTTCTACCCATATTTCCACGATCAGCACCTATTGCCCCTGTCCAACATGGACACAGGTAGAACCCCGGCTTTGTTGTACTGTACTGCCTCACCAGATGTGCAGTAACAGGAACTGCCCAAACCCTGCCCAACACCCAGCAACAGATTGACATCACATATTAGTCATGAATAAACAATGTCATGTGTTTCTTGGCCGCACGAATATTCATTTGGGTTTGTTAGCATGCAGGTAAAGGAAGACTTTTGAACTTTGTATTTTAAGATTTCTTCATTCTTTTAAAGTATTGTGACAGTAGAGTAGATGTAAGTACCAATATGTTGCAAAAATGGTTATGTAAAGCAGAGGCTACTGCAAAGCTGGTAATAGGGGCTGAAGTTACACCATTCTGTATTTTAAATGATGGTTCAATAAACTGCTCTGAAAAGCTGCATTGTATTCAAAACATAATTTGCTAATTTTCAGTAAAAGGTCATCATAGGAACAAGTGATCCACTGTTAAGCATGACACCAGCAAGTGCATAGGTTTAAAATGCGAGATTAAAAACTGGCCAGAACAATATGTTTGAGTAATATTTATAACACATTCGACTTTCATAAGTTACAAATATTGCTGTTTTCCCTTACTCTATAGTAATACATGTCAGCACGTACTATAACCAGCAATCCCGGTTGCAGTTCACATCGGCATAATTGTGAGTAGTGTATTCCTTATTATACTTATTTTTCTGTGACCATAGCGTAACTATCTCATTCTAGCACAACTCATTGTTACTTTAAATGGCCAGCACGTACTATAGCTGCTAATTCTGATTACATCTCTCATCAGCATGCATGCCTAATAGTTTTATCTTTAATAATACTGAATTCCTTTGGCCATAGGATAGTTATTTGAAATATAACATAGGCTTTGTTTACCCTCTTCTTCAATGTAGTGAAATCTCTGAGTTGGTATACTGAAGTAGTGGGGGATGTGAGAGGTGCCGTGCTCCCCACAAGGGGGGGGTGCAGAGGGGTTTGCCCCCCTTCAAAAGCAAAGGGAAAATGGTAATATTTTAACTTATGAAAGTCAAAAATGCTACTTTGCACACCTGAGGAATGCAAGCCGCAACCAGAACAGTAGTTGTATTATAAGCTGGCCGTGTAGTCAATGAACATGTTCTGAACAGACTAATACAAACTAGAGGAGGCAGGGAGATGCCATATACAGAGTATGATACAGATGGAGAGTACTGAAGTGGTGTGAGACAGTCACTGGCAACATATAAGTCTTTTACTGGAACAAACCCTATTACTGCAAAATAGCATGTCAAATCCCATGTTTACAGCGCTACAAGAGTGGGAAATGTAGTCGTTCAGATTCCTGATCTCTGTTGAGACGTTTCCCGTTTCCTCGATGTCTGTTAGGCCAATCATTGGGAGTAATGCTCTTTTCTGTATGTACCTGTCCAAACACTTGCTCAACTGGAAAACTACAATGCTTTTTTACTTAAAAAAAATCAAGTGCCTAAATCATAACAACAAAAAATATGCAGAACATCTGAAAGCCTTGTCCCTCTTCTCAGTAACATACAGGCTAGCGAGTGTCAAACTCTGCATTGTGTATAGAGCTTCATGAAGCCTGGTTCTGTTAGAACTGTACATGTTCACAAGTTCAGCAGGAAATGTCTTGCAAGTTAAATTGCAGTCATGTATCACTTAATTACTGAAACTAATCAACAATTAATGTATGCATGATGTCATTGGCAATCCATGCAGATTTGTCAATTATTCATCATTTACATACCACATCACAGGCATTAGGCTTGTCAATCACTCTGGCCACTCCCATTCTTGCACGAACAGCAGGTGAGCCAGTACAGTACAACAAAGCTGAACCCCTGGGGTGAATTTACGGTTACCCATCCAATCATCCAGATTGCATTTGAATAGGGCCAATGAGTTGCTCTGTTTGACATGAAGTCAGAGTCTGTTCCAGAGGTGTGGTAACCTCTGGGAGACAAATCTGTCCCTCCAGCAGGTTCCATTAATGTCACATACCAGGTTAAGGTCTTTACAGTGAGTAATCCATGTACCATTTGACGTCCGGATATGCAGCATTTTCCAATAAAGCAGGGTCAGAGATTGCCTTATATGCAAGGCAGAGATCGCCTCTGAGTAGCCTGTATGAAAAAGAATAAAGTGACAGTGCTTTCAAATGATCCAAAAGGACAGATGCTGAAGACCTTGAATTTCTCTTGTGAGGAACCTTTGTGGTCTCTCCAATTGCTGTAGGTGCTTGGAACGGTACATACCAAAAGGGGCGTTGTACTCAATTATTGGCCTGATGAGGGAAGATAACAGGGAGGTTATAACTTCTTTTTTTCTGGAAGCAGTGCCCTTACTTATGAGATGAACAATATAGAATGCCCTTCTTACCACTGTGGAGACATGGTGATCAAAGGTAAGGTTGCTGTCAACCTGTGTGCTCAGGTTTCTCACCACTGAGTATGCACTTGGGGTGTTGCTATTGGTGTGGTAGTTAGCAGGAACAATGCTCTTACCAAAAGGGATGACGATACATTTTTGCATTGAATTTAAGGCCATGACCTTGACACCAATCATTTGTTTATCTAAGACCCTCTTGTACCAATCATTTGTTTGTCTAAGACCCTCTTGTATGATGACATCATTTGGATATTCTATGACCACCCCCAGTTTGCAGTCATCAGCAAACGTTGTCAGCCACAGTCCTTTAGCTTTTGCTTGTACTTCAGAGAAATAGATTCCGAACAGTAGATGTCCCAGGACTGATCCCTGTGGAATACACTGGTTACAGGTCTGCAGTTGGAGGTGGATTCCCCTATTTTGGCTATATGGGTTCTATCAGTGAGCCAGTTAGTGACACAACTAATGATGTAAGGGTTGATACCTACCTGGGTGAGTTTGTCAATGATACCTGAGTGGGGAATAGTGTGAAAAATCTTGGCTAAGTCTAGGTAGGCTGTATGCACAGATTTCCCATTGTCTAGGGCCTTGGCAACCATCTTGAAGAAGTTCACCAGGTTTAACAGGCATGCTCTCCCTTTGACAAATCCAAACTGAGTAGGGCCAAGTGTTTGAAGATTACCTATATCTTTGTTGATAAGGTCCATGATGATTCGCTGCATGGTCTTGCAGATAAGGCTAGTCAGTCTAATAGGTCTATAGTTCCCGGGGTCAGTGGAAACACCACCTTTTCGCAACAGAATAATGATGGCCGTTTTCCATTCAGCTGGGATGAAACAAGTGCTTAGACTATGATTGAAAGAATACCCAATGGCATTGCTAATTCCTGTTAGAGCCCATGTAGGAAGCAGCCTGGGAGGTTATGGGATCCCATAGATGCTGTGCTGTGTTTTTGGCCTTAGGGTGTTTATGACCTGCTGTTTAGAGATACAAGGTAGGGGACAGGTGGAAGGGATATTAAGGATTCATGTGGCAGGGACAGGGGAGTGAAGTTTTCACAGAACCTTTCAGCCAACAGGTTAGCTATGTCCACAGACTCAGTATATGTGATATCATTAATTACTGGTTTGGCACAAATCTGGGCCTTTCCTTTTAGGAAGTAACTAAAGAATGCTTTATGGTTGTCCTTAGTTGAGGACGCTAATTTGATAGTTTGCTTTGGAAGACTTCACAAGAAGTATTATTTGCTTGTTTAAGCTTAAGAAGGAGTGTTTTCAGTTTAGGGCTTGCTCCGTCTTACTCCTAGACAGCAATTTTGTGCTCTTTTTGTAAAGCCTGTTAATATCAGTTGTCTATCAGGCAGGTTTGCTCTTTATTGAGGAGCTTGTTTCGGTCCTATCAGGTACGGCCAAGTCAATGCAACTATACAGGTGTTTGTATAAAGCATTGGTGTAGAACTCTTCATAATTGGCAGTTCCATCTGAGGGGAGAGGTGCAGTGAAGCTGTTTATACCATTTACCTAAGAGGTTATAATCTGCTGTGGAGACGTTTTTTAGTTTAGTAGCTGATGGGGGGGGGGGGGGGGGGGCAGTCAAATGTGATAGTTACTTCTACTGAGACTGATCTGTGGTCAGATCTTACCTGGAAAGACCACAGTGAGGGTGATTTAGTGGTTCACCCATGTTGGTAAGCACCAGATCCGGGATGTTGGCACCCCTTGTGGAGTTAACAAAGTCAAGGAACTTTTGGGCAGGTGAGTTTGAGGACGAGTAATTTACCCCGTCAGTGGATGGGTAGTTAAAGTCACACAAAACCATGGTGTTCAGATGTACCTTGATAAACCCAAGTAGATCCAAATAGGCAGAGTGAGTGTCCTGATTCATGGACGGGGTCCTGTAGCTGGCAATGACTTGAATAGGTGTCCTAACAACAGTTAATTGCACCTGAAGTATCTCCAGGGAATTATACTGTTTAACCAATCTGGAGGTGTATTTATCTTTAATGAATATTGTTACACCACCTGCTTTAGTTTTCATGCCTTCAGTTTGTGGTCTGAACATGTGGAAGGAGGTATAACCTGGTATGGCTGGAGTGCTGTCCACAGCCTTAAACAAGGTCTGTGTGACTGCACAAATGTCCGCACCTTTGAAGGTGAGGACTGTTTCCAATGAGTGCAGTTTCATGTTAAGGCTCTTAGCATTTAGCAGCATAACCTTGAGGTTGTTTTTAGATGGAATTTTTATGTCAAGAATTTTGTCCTTGAGACACTGGCTAAAAAGGAACTATGGGGGTGGCAAGAACCTTAGCCAGTAGCCGACATTCCAGGGGTGACAGATGAAGACCATCTCTGGCAAAGCATCAAGGTCTGTCGATCATGTCATAGCAGGCTAACAGATACTGGATCCCCTTAGAATGACACCAGAAACTAAGCCAGTTATTGAAGTCAGCCATTTTCTGTTTATATTGAGGCATCATCCTAGGTGAAGGTAAAATGCTACTTAGGGCTAAGGACATATCTTCTTGAAACACACAGTCCGAGAGCTCAGTCATGTCTGTTTTCATATAGTCCATAGAAGTACATCTCAAGTCGTTCACACCAACATGGACTATGACGGAGTCATAATAGTACCTGTTGTTGAGAGACTTGGGTGCATGTGTGATATGGCAGATCTTGACACCTGACAGACAGCTGACCATGACCTTTTCCTTATCCAACATAGCAAGAGGGGACATCTGTGTGTCTCACTAAGAGTTTGAGAGGTATGGGACACCCTGTTTCAGGTTTACTAAGCTACATTTTGTGCTATACAACTGGTTATTGAACAAACTAAGCTTTTGAGTGGGTACTTGGATGATAGAGAGGATAGATCATTGGTTAGGCAGTAGGACATAGTGGATAATAGTAAATGGTTCTCAGGTTTTTGAAAGTATGGTGACAAGCTGGGTACCCCAGTGGTCAGTAGCAGGATGGTACTCTTCAATGTCTTTATATGAGAAGTTGCAGAAGGGCTGAAGGAAAAGTTGATCTTTTTTGCTGATGATGTAAACTAATAAAACAGGGCTTGTCAAACTAAGATATTAAAACACAAGGAGTTACTTGATAATGGGGATTATCAGAAACCTGGCAGGTTAAATTTCTTTAGCATAAATGTGGAATAAATGCATGCGGGAAGGAAGAAAAGAATTGAGAATACAATGGACAGAAAGTAGCATCAGTAAATTTGGTAAGATCTCTGCTTCATAGTTGCATGGTCTGGGATTCTATCCACTGTCTGCATGGAGATGGCATGTTTTGTCTGCGTATGTCTGGGTTTTCGCCTTGGTATTCTAGACTCCTTTAACTGTTTTTTGCTTGCGTGGCTAGATGTCCATGCATTCAGTACTGTATTCTGTTCCTTGCACTCATGGACCAGTTCATGCTTGAAAACGGTCTATGGGCCACTCCTCTTACCCACTGAGCAAATGTTAAATAAAGAATGGGACCCATTGGGTTAATCACATCACATTTATTTTCTTGATAGGCAGATAGGTAGACTAGTTTGAGAACTCTTTTCAGCCATTACCTGGCCAATGAGAGCACACTGGCAGTGTAGGGATACACATTTAGACCAACTACACGAAAGTACAAAATGTGAAGATATCTCTATTTATATTAAAAGCAACCACACCTCAAGGATGATCTGTCACTATGATGCTCTTGAGCTTCCCCACATCCCAATTATCTTAAACGAATCTCCATGCTACAACCTTGTAAGCGATGGCTCCCCCTTTTGTGACCCTGTTACACCGTAATACATATGTTTAATGGAGAGTGTCTCCAGTACGTCTAACACCATACTCATGGGTGACTTTAACTACCTCATTATAAACTGGGAATCATACATGACCCCCAGCATGCAGGCCGAAAGATTCCTGAATTATGTAAATGCAAATGCCTTGGGCCAGTTAGTCTGTATACCCACTAGAGAAGAAAACTTCCATGACCTGGTCCTCACAAATATGGCAGAATGTTGCACCATCCCTAGTTTAATCTCCTCACTAGTCAGGTCAGACCATAAAGCTGTGTCCCTTGAAGCAAAGATAAAACCAGATACAGAGGCTGACTCTTGTGAATTTTAGGAATTATTCTACATCAAACTTCCTACTACTAAGTGACACTCTGGTAAAAATTCAAGCCTCCCCTCCCAAAACCCTGAGAACATTGCTGCCTGTGCAGAATCATTCACACAAGCCCTGTTTAGTCATACTGGCAGCTACATAGAGACAGCTGTACCTATCTGGCTTAAGTACAGTATCATCATGTAAAACAAGCCACCCTGGTAGAACCCCAGCATCAGTAGATTGTATAACAAAAGGAAATTTGTGGCAAAAAATAGGAGATGCAATTTCCAGTGAGGTAAAAAAAATCCCTCCCTCAATTGAAAAAGCAACTTCGGGATAAAAAAATCCACCAAATACAATTTTAAACTTGGCAGCAAAGATTGAATAAATCCACAGGAACAGGATAAATTATGGTAAAAGAAAATCCGTAAATCAAGAAATAATAACAAATACTGCACTGACATGGCTGAGTACTGAAAATTATTTATTCAGAATAAACTAAAATTATAAAAGTAAGCGGTTTTGCGATTATAACATCGCTTCATCAGACTAAAAACTAAATGAAACAGCACTCAATTTAAAATGAAACTAACCAATATATTCTTAGAATTAATTAAGACATACTGAATAAAAGGTACAGTCATAAGAAAAACTGCAAACAAGTTCAAATTACAAAACACAGGAAGTGAAATACTGAATATTACATAACAAGAAAGTATACTATATTATATGCATATATATGATATTATACAGAAATAAAACCTAATGTTTGAGTGGACGAGCTTTCAGAAATGGTTTGAGGCTAGATACCCCATTTAAACCAGGTGGTTTCTCTGCATTAAATAGTAGAATCCATTTCTGTTCTGATACTCCTGTACAATTCACATCATCACCCCCTCTAATTCAGACATCTAATACCTGCAGATCCAAGAACTTAAAATTATGTCCGGGGTCATGCTAAATGATATGCTGTGCTAAAGCATTGGTCTCTTTTTTGTTTCTAATGTCCCTATAATGTTCCAAAATTCTATCTTTCAAAGACCTATTAGTCATGCCTATATAAAAGGCATGACAAACCTGACAGTTACTAAAATAAACGATTTTAGTAGTTTTGTAGTCAGCATAAAAGTCTAACTCGATTTTAAGATTCGCATTTCATTGCTGGAACCTGTGTTCTGAGAGACGGCTTTTCAATCTATCTGGAAATATACAGAGCTAAGTATATATTTTTTTGGTTTTGGAGTTTGTACTGTTAATTGTTGCTTATAGCTTTTCAGATCTCTGCTGAAAGTGTTTTCCCCACCTTCCCTATTTTCTGCTGTGTCTTCAGTTGGTATAACTGATTTTTACAACTTGTGTGTTATCTAACTCAAGGATCATGTGCATAAAATTAAACCTGTTAGTAACAGCCTGCATTTCATTGCTGGAACCTGTGTTCTGAGAGACTGCTTTTCAATCTCTGGAAATATATAGAGCTAAGTATACTTTTTTGGTTTTTAGAGTTTGTACTGTTAATTGTTGCTTATAGTTTTTCAGATCTCTGATGAAAGTGTTTTGTCCCACCCACCCTCCCTATTTCTGGATCATAGTTTAAATTTGGTGGCTTTTGCAGTTGCCCGCCCCACTGTAGATTTGATCTGGGACACTCCCCTAGTCCCATCTCTTTACCACATTCTACCTAATAAACTCCTGCACTTGCTTTTAGTCCTTTTTAATTTAATTGCATTTTTTAAACTGTGTTTGGTCTAATATTGCTACATACTCGTGTGCTAGCTTGCACTGCATTAGATTGTTTTTACTGCTGTTTTAGCTCTTTTCTGTAAAAAAAAACAAAAAAAAACAAATAAAAAATAATAGTGTAAGCCTGTTTCCTACCTTTCCTGTAACTAGTGTAGTCCAGATACAGATTTGCTGTATCCAGGACTGTATGTAAGCTTCTGAGCCCCCCCCCAAGCCTTTCTGTGTTGGAGGAAAGCCTTCTAGCTAGCAATTTGTCTTACAATAACGAGATAATTTTTAGGTAAATTTAATTCTTTTCTTATCTGATTAGCCGAGAGTTTAAGAAGTGTATAAATATCTATTAAAGTTAAATTGATTATTAAAGGGAATTCTTTAAGATCAATTAATTTATTATTTAGTCTCAGGTTAGGGTTTCTATGAAAGGGTTGATAAACCATCATATATTGAGCAAGATCTAATGATTGAAATAAGGTTTGTAGGGACGTTAAATATAGTTTAATGTGATCCATTAACCCATATAGTTTCAAAGTTTAGTTGCCTAAAAAGGGTATGGCTTTAGGATTAATATTCAAGTGTAAAATATATTTATAATTCAGAACTACCCAGGTAGGAATCCATTTAGTGCTAGTTATATTATAATTAGCGATTCTTAGGAGCCTGTTTGAATTTACTATAAAATAGTAAGTTTCAAAATTTGGTAACTCCAGTCCACCTCTATGTTTTGGAGTCATTCATTTTTCATATGAGATCCTTGTTTTCTTCGGCTCCCAAATACATTTAGCTAATTCTTTGTGAATTCATTTAAAAAATGTTTTTGAAATTATTACCTGAGCAGATCTGAAAATATATAATAATCGTGGTAATATATTCATTTTGATAACTGATACCTTTGATAATACTGGTAGTCGTAGATTCTTCCATCTCCCCAAATCAGATATTATTTGATCCCAAACTGTTTCAATATTGGTAACATAAAAATCCTTATCATCTGTAGTGAAGCCAGTACCCAAGTATTTAATATTATCTTTACACATTATTTGTCCCACCAGACTTTCTGATTTGAAAGCATGCATTTGCACTTGTTTCTGTCCTGTAACTCATCTAGTGCAGATACAGATTCTTAGTTTTAGCACTTAAATTTGCTTATTCGTGCTCAGCACTTGTTCAGAACTTGTAAGCACTAAATAAGCTACTAATTACTATAGCACTCAAACCTTCCTCATTACCTAGAGGAAAACAGTTTTTATACTTACTTTTCTCACTTGCTTAGAGAAAAACAGCTCTTTTACTCACTTTCCTCAGTAAGAAGCTGAGATTCCTTATAAGATCCTCCAAAGCTAGCTACGAAAACAAAATTGCCACTAATTCTAAGGACAACCACAAAGCATTCCATAGCTATGTCAAGAATCTTGATGGCAACACCCAGATCTGCTCTGAGTTACAGCACAACGGCACGAACATTACTGAACCATCTGATATTGCCAACATCCTGGGAGATAGGTTCAGTGCTAACTTGCCCCCCCCCCCTCACCCCCTAAAGGGCCCATATCTGTACAGGAAGAATGAAGAGTCCCTGTAATCACAACTACGCAGGTAAAAGCTGCACTCTCTAAAGCCAAAAACACAGCATCCATGGGACCGGACAACATCCCAGGCTGCGTTTTACATGAACTTCAGAACGAACTGGCTCCCCACCTAAGCACCATGTTTAATAATAGCCTCGCATTAGGCTTTGTGCCCACTGAATGGTGCACAGTAACAGTTATCCCACTCCACAAAGGGGGAGCCACCACTGATCCCCGGGAACTATCACCCTATTAGCCTGATGAGCCTGGTCTGCAAGGCCATGGAACGTATCGTCATGGAACTCATAAACAAAGACATTGGTAACCTCCAAACTCTGGATCCCACCCAGTTCGGGTTTGGGAAAGGCAGATCATGCCACCTGAACCTGATCGACTTCTTTGAGGCAGTCACCAAAGCTGTAGAAGAGGGTAAGGTGGTTCACACAGCCTACCTTGACCTCGCCAAGGCTTTCGACACCATCCCGTATTCTGGAATTATAGCTAAACTCACTAAACTGGTATAAATCCCTACGTCACAAGATGGGTTGCTAACTGGCTCACTGACGGAACCCACACTGTAAAAGTTGCAGACTCCAAATCTAACCTCAAACCAGTGACAAGTGGAGTACCACAGGGTTCAGTCCTGGGACCTCTCCTGTTTGGTATCTACTTCTCTGAAGTACAGGATAACACAGAAGGCCTCTGGCTAATGAAGTTCGCAGATGACTGCAAACTAGGAGCCATAGTAAAGTCCCCAAATGATGTGGACATCCTACAGAAGGGCCTTGCTGAGACAGATGCCTGGTGTCAGAGCCATGGCCTCAAGCTCAGTGCCAAAATGTGCAGTGTCATCCCCTTTGGTAAAAACTCTGTACCCATGAACTACCACATAGGCAGCAATCTACTTAACACCAAATGTGTGATAAGAGACCTTGGGACCCAGGTGGACAGTAGTCTTTCCTTTGATAGTCACATCACCACAGTAGTCAGGAAGTCTTTCTACGTGGCACACCTCATCATAAAAGGGTTCTCATCCAGGAAAAAAGAGGTCATTGTTCCCCTCTACTCGACACTCATTAGACCCATTGTAGAGTACAATGCCCCTTTTGGAGTGTACCTCACAAGACATCTGCAGCAGCTGGAAAGACCAGAGAAGTACCTCACAAAGAGGGTTACTGGCCTCAAACAAATGCCGTACACTGACCATCTCAAAAAACTCCAGCTTTACTCCATAGCATATTGCCTTCTCCGAGGTGATCTCTGCCTAACATATAAAGCTATGTCAAACCCAGAGCTGTTGGACATGCTAAACCTAAAGAAATCCCAATCCCTCGGATCTACATGCTCTAGGGACCTAAACCTTGTCACCACAATAAACAGGACATACTGGAGGGATAGATTCCTGTCTCAGAGACTTCCCATACTCTGGAACAGGCTACCCATCTATGTCAAGCAAAGTTCTTCATTAGCACTCTTCAAGAAAAATCTTGATGAGTGGATGGAAAATAGGAAATGCACCACAGGAATTACTTCTGTGTCTCTGCTCGACAGTGGCACAGGAAAATAACTTTCTTGGGTGGCGTAAGCCAGGGAACCTTGTTGGCTAGGCTTACGTAGGCCCTTGGGCTGATAGCCTAGTACCTACCTATGAACATAGGGATGTATATAAACTGAACCTGTAAGAATATACTTACAATGCTGCACAAGACCTACAGGCAAAAGTGCTCTTCCTGTTAGATAGAACAGTTCCATTGTGATGCTGTGATCTATAACACAAATGCTTCTTGAGTGACTTATTGTTTTTAAAAGTAAAGTGTGGTGTAATATCTAGAATGCATTCAGTTCCTCTACCATATATAAAATATTCCAGTTCATTTTTATAATGTTGCAATAATTATTAATGTCACTGGGATAGGGTAAGGGTACCCTCAAGGTATCGGCCATAACAGATAATGATTGTGAACTATGAGGTGCTTCTGAATTACTATAATATGCCTTACCTCTCCTTTCCTTTTCTTGCCAAGCATTGGTGATGCAGGCATCAGTTTCTTTCTCCTTATAACCTCTGTGTACAAAATCATTCTTAAGAGAGTCAAGCGCTAAGCATAGTTGAGAATCATCATTATGTAACCTAATTATTCGATAGAACTGGCCTTTCAACACATTATGTATAACGTGCCTAGGGCGCATACTGTTTTTATACAAAAAGGTATTCTTCCTAGTCGGTTTCCTAAATACACAAGTGCATAAAGTATCAAGTTTTGTTTTGCTGACGTTTACATCTAAGAAATCTATCTCTACAGGGGAATAATTATAGGTAAATCTAAGGAAGCTGGTGATATTATGCATGTAGGTCACAAGCTCTTCCAGTTCTAACTGAGTGCCTTCCCAAAGCAGAAACATATCATCCACGAAACACACGTACCACAAAATATAATCTGAAAAGGCATTATTATAGGTTCATAGGTAGGTACTAGGCTATTGGCCCTAGGGCCTATATAAGCCTAGCCAAAGAGTACCCTGGCTTTTGCCACAAAAGAAAATTATTTTCCTGTGCCCCTGTCAAGCAGAGCCACAGAAGTGATCCCCGGGGTGAAGTTCCTATCTCCATTCCAATCATCAAGATTTTTCTTGAAGAGTGCTAATGAGGAGCTTTGTTTGATATAGATAGGTAGTTTGTTCCAGAGTATGGGAAGTCTCTGAGATAGGAATCTATCCCTCCAGCATGTTCTATTTATTGTGGTGACAAGATTTAGGCCCCTAGAGCATGTAGCTCGGAGGGATTGGGATTTCTTTACGTGGAGCATGTCCAACAGCTCGGGGTTTGACATAGCTTTGTATGGTAGGCAGAGATCGCCTCTGAGTAGGCGATATGCGACAGAGTAAAGCTGGAGTTTTTTCAGACGGTCTGTGTAGGGCATCTGTTTGAGGCTGGTAATCCTCTTTGTGAGGTATTTCTGTGGCCTTTCCAGTTGTTGTAGATGTCTTGGAAGGTACATACCAAAAGGGGCGTTGTACTCTATAATGGGTCTAATGAGTGATGAGTAGAGGGGAACAATGACCTCGTTTTTTCCTGGATGAGAAACCTTTTGTGATGAGGTGTGCCACATAGAAGGATTTCCTGACTACTGTCACAATGTGATTATCAAAGGAGAGACTACTGTCCACCTGTGTCCCAAGGTCTCTTGTCACACTTTCGGTGTTAAGTAAACTACCACCTATGTGGTAGTTCATGGGTTATTAGGCAACAAAAATGTTCTCTCACATTGAACCAGTGCCAGGTTGGTGTAGGTATTGGCACAGGCAGTGCCCATGGTCACACCAACCTTCTGCAGAAAATATTCATTTTCAAAGATAAAAACATTGTTCTCTAATACGATTTCAAGAAGCAAACATAACATATTTACCTTATCATTGGTGAAACATTTCCTTTGGTTCAAAAATTCTCTAATGGTCTCAACACCCCATTCATTAGGAAAAACAGTGAACAGCAATGCTATATCCAGAGTAACAAACATGTAGTCAGTAGATACAGTAGAGACCTTATCAGCCAATCTAGATAGAAATGATTTAGTATCCTTTAACACTGTTACACATTCATCTAATAATGGGTGTAAATTTTTCTCAATAAAGATAGATAGTGGTTTTGTACTCCAGCCTTTGCCTGATACAATTGGCCTCACTGGGGACAGTGTAAGTTCTTATGAATCTTGGGAAGGCCATAAATCGTGGGAATGAGGGGGTGCTCCATATTGAAGTAATTAAATAAACTTTCAGTAATGAAGCTCTTCATTAATAAGGCAAAAATCAAAAAGGAAACCTCTAGAATACCAGTAACATATTTCTAAGAATACAAGAATAAGTATTCTCATCATACAGTAGCCTCCTCATCTGTGCTATATATAAATCATTGTCTAGCACTACAATACTGCCGCCTTTATCAGCTGGTCTAACTTATTTATTTTATTTATTTATTTAATACATTTTGTTGACCAGGAATGTCCAACTGGGCCAGAGGCCCTTTTTCAGCGGAGGCCTGGGTAGAAAAGCTCCACAGAAAATAAAATACAAGTAGATTTTAGATGCACAGATCAAAAATAGAATGCATTTTTACAATATAAAAAAAAATTACATATCCAGAAGAGACATTACGCAAGTATTGCGTGTTTTCTGGTGGATATCCAAGGGGAAGATCTCCCTCGAGGAACAAACACAGATCATCACAAAAATAGAATGCATTTTTACAATATAAAAAAAAAAAATTACGTACCAAGAAGAAACATTACACAAGTATTGCGTGTTTTCTGGTGGAGATCCAAGGGGGAAGATCTCCCTCAAAGAACAAACACAACAGGATGGTGGGAACTGAAAACCTGCTAATAGAAATAGCTCTGTAGAAAATAAACCAGAAGCTAAAGTAAAGCATTGATCACAAGTTGAGAGAGCTAATGGCAAAGGGGGTAGAGGAAATAGAACTAAAGGAAGCCGGAGGAGAGACTGTTTGGAGAGTAGCTACAAGAGAGGAGAGGGGGTTTAACCAGTAGAGTGACAGGAGCATAGCCAGTGGCTGCTAAGGTGGCGTTTTAGTAGTGTTTTGAATTGGTCATGTGAGGGTATGTTCCTTAGGGTTTCTAGGAGGGAGTTCCAGAGTTTGGCTATATTGAGGGAATAGAGGGAGTTGCCGTGTTGGTTGTAGGAGTTGGATACCTTAAGTAAGAGTTTGTTGGAGGATCTTAAAGCTCGATGTTTGGAGTATGGTTGAACTAAGGAGGATATGGCAGGGCAGTTATTGGGATGGTAGATTATTTTGTGGGTTAAGGCTAGATGATTGAAAGACAGAAGGTTTGGTAGCTCTAGCCAGTTTGACACTTAAAGAGATGAGCAGTGATGGGATGTGAGTGGGAGGTTGGTGGCAAATTTTGCAATTTTATGGTAACATGATTCCAGTTTATTGAGGTCTGATTTCTGGAGGTTAGTGAAGACAATGGAACCACAGAGAAGGGTACTTAGGAGGCGTGTGCGTGCAGTGGCAAGCCTGGCATTGGGTGTTAGGAGTTGTTAGGCTCTATATAGATTACCTAATTTGATGTGGACTTTTTTGATGGTTTGGGCAATATGTACATCAAATTTGAGGTATTCATCTATGGTAATACCCAAGAGGTTTATATGGTTAGTGGGGGCAATTTTGGTACCGTTAGCAGTGGTGATGGATAGTGGGATTTGTGAAGTTTTGGATTTTTTATTGTTAAATATTTTAACTTTGGTTTTGTTGGGATTCAAAATGAGTTGGTGTTGTGAGAGGTAGGATTCGATGTCCTGAAAAGCAGATTGCATTCTAATCTGGAGATCTAGGGTGGAGGGAGCAGAACAGATAAGGGTAGAATCATCAGTGTACTGAATTACGGAGGCATGCTGGGTTGCTTTGCAGAAGTTATTGGTGAATATGATAAAGAGGAGTGGAACAAGAATGGAACCTTGGGGGACTCCCACAAAGGTGGGGAGGAGAGGGGAGAGTGATGTGTCCCACACTGTGGCCTGTTGATGGTTAGAAAGATAACTATGGAACCAGGTTAGTGCAGGTGAGCTGAGGCCATAGGTGGATCGTTTATTAAGAAGGAGCTGGTGGGACATGGTGTCAAAGGCTTTAGACATGTCTAGAAATATAGACGTGACCTGTTGTCCTTTGTTCAAGTGTTGGTGGATGGAGTTAGAAAAGGCAAGGAGAGCTGTACTAGTACTGTGCTTTGGCCGGAAACCATGTTGAGATTTGGAAAGTAGGGTATTGATAAGGAAGTAGTTTAAGAGATGCTTGTGGATGCATTTCTCTAGGATTTTTGTGAGGGGGTGAGGATTGCTATGGGGCAGAAGTTAGTTATTTCCTTGGATGGGTCACCTTTATGGAGTGGAATAATATGAGATATTTTCCAAGTGTGAGGGACATACTGTTCATTGATAGAGAGGATGATGAGTATTGAGATGGAATATGCAATTACAGGGGCTGCCACTTTCAGGAATTCATTAGGGAGTTTGTCTGCAGCTGTGCAGCTTGATTTGAGTTTGGACAAGGGAGTTTTTATGTAGTTAAGTTTGTATAGTTGTGAAGGGGAGGGGATTGTGACTGACTATAGTGGTGCTAGGGATAGTAAGTGGCTGAGCTGGTTATTTGTCCAGAAGGGAGGTTACTGCACTGATGAATTGTGTGTTAAATTGGGTAGCTATGGGGTCAGTGTTATTAGTGGAGGATGGGGGGGGGGGGGGGGGTTGACCTTCTATTGAATACATGCTTTTCAATTTAAAAAGAGCTTCATAGTCTCCTGAAGTCATGTTACAAAAATATGGTTCAGTGTCCTTATCAAACATCTCTCTAAACTGTTTTTCACACAAGGTAATAAAGGCCTCTATTGTTAGGTGAGGCATTGGAACAAAAGTACTGTTGTTTTTTAAAAACATTTTCATTTACAGTAGAGTTACCTTGAAAGACTGTTTTTAATGTTAAAGATTGACCAAACAATCTAAGGTCTTTAAGAAGTTCAGCAAGCTCAGTTTTCCTATCTGGAACAAAGGAAAGACCTTTATTCAACAGATAGCTAAGCTGTAGTTAGTTCTGTAGATGAAATATTTAAAACTAAGTCAGTGTTCAGTATCTGCACCATTTTTCTGTTGGTTGCTGAGTCGCCATACTTTGCAGTCTCCCTTTCATCACTAGGCTCCTGCTCCTTTCTTTGATAGGGAAGGGATTTGTTAAGAAAATGGAGCAGCCATCAAGTTCTGTGCTAAAAAATGCTGTGATTGGGTATCCTGCACAAATGGAGCTATTTCGGTGCTTGTGTTGGCGTTAATGCTGTTATTATCTACTTTAAAAGATCCTGTATTTGTGGTAGGCACCAGACCGGCATTTCTGACTTCTTGTAGTGAAGTTCCAGAGGCCTGATTAGTTACACTCACAACTTCCTGGTTCTCCAATATAACAGATTGCATAGCGCCCTCTGGTGTAGCGACAGAGTTGCTGTCATGTTCTCACCTATCAGAGGTAAATTCTGAACTTGTGGTTGTATAATCCTATTCCTTGACCAGGAAAACACTGCTCATTCCGCAAAGCTTGTTAAGTCCCTGTATAATTTCTTCAGCTTAGTAGACTGCAGCCGTTTCTCATAAGCTGAAATGCTATCATGCAAATTATCCATCTTATCATTAATCATATCACTGGGATAATTCGGCACAATGTCATTCTGCTGCCTGAGGATTTCAGCATACCGCTCTTTCTCTCTAGGGAAAAAAAAGTCAGTAAGGAGCTGTATATATTCAGTACTAAATTTAAGGTTGAGTTGTTGCCATCTAGTTTGTAACTCCGGAAAGGTATGGCCATAGCTGGGCATATTTAACACTCAAAGGCCCCTAAGAATCACTTTATGTTTAAGGCAGGCTTCTAAATGTAGACATTGCCACTGTAGGTTGTTGAATAAATAAAAGAAAAGTTTCACCTTCAGCTGTATTGAGTACTGTTTGAGGGGAAAATACAACATCAAACAAGGGGATTCCTGTCAACATTTAAGATCCTGTTAAGGCGGTCACTTCCCATGTTCAGATGATATAGTGGTCTAGTGTCTGGGGTATAGGCCAGCTCAACCTCTGCACCTTCTGCCATGCTCCTCTTCTGAGTAAAAGAAATGAGCAGGAAAGATTGAATAAAACCACAGGAACAGGATAAAGTGCTGTAAAAGAAAATATGTAAACCAAGAAATAATAACAAATACCGCACTGACATGACTGAGTACTGAAAATTATTTATTCAGAATAAAATAAAATGATAAAAGTGACCGCTTTCATGATTATAACATTGCTTCATCAGACTAAAAACTAAATGAAACATTTCTCACATTTTTCTTAAAATAAGCTAGCTGGTTAACCATTACTGCGACAGTGTCTTCTATTAAAACATATACATTTAATTCAGATGCCATAATACATGTACATCTCTCTTCATTTCAGCGGATTGCACTGTTGATACATTTTTAATATAATTAACACATGCAAAGCTCACAAATACATTTTCAGCCCAAGCATCTGTACAAATCAGCTTGATCTACAAATGGCATATAATTATTTATAAAATTCTAGCAAGCTGTGCTGGCAGATGTCTTACATCCACTGCCCTACTTTTCCCTGGCACGGCTTGCAGTACCTCCAATCATCACTGCTCTCCCCCCTCCTTTGAACACTCAAGCTAGTTTTTTAAGTGACCCTTGAGAAATGTAGCTTGAGAGAAATAAGCCAGTCTGGGAATATGATACCCTGTTCTCTGTCAAGAGATTCCATCTGCCTTTGCATTGCTGACCCCACTGCAGTGTTGCCCTGTCATATCATATGCATGCAACCCCAGGAGTCACCATAGTAACTTGGGATTTTGCTGGCTGGCTCCCTGTAGGCATAGCCCCCCCCCCCCTTACTCCTCCTGCCTCCTACTGCAAATACTCAGTACAAAGGCCTCCCTGTCATGGTAGGGTTTCATCATGTTAACATGGTACTTTCTGTGTCCCTGCCTCCTGCCTAGCAGTTCTACCATGTAGTTACCATCACTGACCTTCCTTACTATGTTAAAGGGTCTCTCCCAAGCTGCCTGCAATGTATTGTGTCTGACAGGAATGATTACCATCACCTGCTGCCCCACAGCATACTCTCTCGCTCAAGCATTCCTGTCATACCAGACATTTTTCTGCTGTTTGACTCCTGCCAGGTTCTCCCAGGCCAAGCTCATGAGTTGCCTAGGCCTTATCCTGAGGTTTAGGACCTATTCCACAACAGACTCCTTGTGGGATTCACAGTCACCCTCCCACTTATCACAAATCAAATCTAGAGACCCCTCGCCATATGCCCGTACAGCAACTCAAAGGGCAAAAAACCTGTGGATTCCTGGGGTACCTCTCTGTAAAAAAAACAACAGATGGGGCAAATATTTGTTCCACTCTCTCTTAAACTGGTCTGCAAATGTCCATAGCATGGTTATTAGCATAGTTTAACCTCTCCACAAGACCATTAGTCTGGGGGTGGTAGATGTTTGTCTTTAGGTGCTTCACCCCACAGCTCTCTCATAGACAAGCCACCAAGTCCAACATGAAATTAGCACCCCTGTCAGTCAGTATTTCTCTTGGGGACACCTACCCTGCTAAAAATCTCTAACAAAGTATTTACCACATTCTCTGCCTCAATGGAGGACATAGCCACCACCTGAGGGTATCTGGTAGCATAATCTACTATCACTAGGATATTCTTCTTCCCTGTGAAACTTGGGGTGCTCAGAGGCACCACAATATCCATACCTACCATCTGAAATGTCTCCTATATCACAGGCAAAGGCATCAAAGGAGCTTTGACCTTGTCTCCTGTCTTGACTACTTTTTGGCATTGCACACAGGTCCTGCAGTACCATATTACATCCCTTGGAAATCCCAGGCCAATAACATTTTTGCATAATTTGTCTCTTGGTATGCTTTATGCTCATATGACCTGCAAAGGGGATGTCATGGGCTATGGCTAGAAGTGCAAGGTGGTAGGCTCTGACTACTACCAACTGCAGTATTCCCTCATCTTCTAGCCCGCCCTCAGGAGTCCACTCTGTATACAGTAATCCTTTGTTCCAGTATACAAAACCCCCTTTTCCTTGAGAATCAGGTGCCTCCCTAGTTACCTCCCTCAAGCCTCTTAGCATAGGGTCTGTGAGCTGAGCCTGTCTCAACTCTGTCTTTGTAATTCTTTCCAGCTCCTCTTCCACAAGAAGTATGGCCTCTTCTGACAGCAGTGCCTCAGTGTCAGCCTGAGTGCTACTACTCACGTATGCCCTTGCAGTCACTCTGTCCAAGGGAACATCAGTATCCACCAGCAGCTGTGACTCACCTTCAGTCTCACTGCTACAGGATAGCTCCCCCCTTGAAGTAGACACATTACCAGTCCTGGCTTCAGGTCTGTGGTCTGTCTGCTCCCCCCCAGGCTACCAGACCCACATGCCTGTCTCCAAGCTTGACTGCGTGTCACTGCATGCACACAAGGTACTGCATTAACAAAATCATTCCCTATTAAGACATTTGCAGAGATATCCTCAAACACACCTACTTGCTTGCTTCCTTTTCCACCCTCCCAGTCAAGGTGAACCCTGGCCAAAGACATTTGGAATGGGATCCTTGCTAAAGATGTGACTGGAGTGGACTGCCCAAGCAAGTACTGCTCCACTTTAACCACTGCAGGCTTCACAATGGTTATATCAGAGGCTGTGTCTCTCTTGGTAAATGGAAAACATGACACTGCCAAGATCAGATATAAACTCTGCTGGTAGTTTGGTACCTGTTTTGTCTCCAGACAACTTACCACTGGCATTCTGTTATTCCCAGTCGCTGGCTTCCCAACCTTTTGTTCCCCACCTTGCCTTTGTGGACATCTATATGCTACATGGCCCCACTGATTATATTTAAAACATTTAACCCTTGATCCTGACTGTACCTGAACTAGTAACTTGCCCTGTTACTGGCAAACTCTGCCGGGGCGGTTTAGGCTGATCACCATGGGTTCCCTTTTATCTATGTGCAGCACTGGGCATCCCTGTCCTGTGCAGTGATACCCCACTTAGTAGGTATAAGTCTCCTTTTTCCCCAACTCATCTGCAGAGTCCCATTCCATGTCTGCCAACCAGATTCTCATGTCCTCAGGCAAAGTGCTAAGGGCTTGTTCCCTTACCAAAAGGTCTACCAGCTTTTCAAAAGTGGTGGCCTGACACCGATCACCCACCTAAATAAGTGCTTAATTCAGCAATATAGTCACATACACTTTCATCTGTCTTGCGTCTATGCTCACAAGATCTTCTTCTGTAAGCTTCAGGTGTTAAGTTAAAGCATTCCAATAAACAATTTTTAACTGTATTATAATTTAAGCAGTCAGTATCAGACAATTTAGAAACAGCAGTTACAGCTTTATCATGGAGTAAGGGGTGAGGAACTGTACCCATAGCCCTTGGTCAACATTATACTGTTTGCATATTATTTCAAATAGATGAATAAAACTACCAAAATTATCACCTTCTTGGAACTGAGGAAGAAGTTTGCTGACCTTTATTGCTTCTGGGGTATGGTTACTCCTTTCCCCATTACCTCCACGACCCTGGTGAAGAGTCAGGATTTCCTTTTCATGTTGCATCTGCCTCTCATTTTCTGAAGCTTGCAAATACCACAGTCTCTGTGCTGATTCTGCTTCAGCCTCCGAATGGCGCAGTCTGTCTGCTGATTCTAGTTCCAAATATTTGGCCTCCATTACAGTTCTCTTTAGCTCCAGATGGATTTTTAAGTCTTCTGAGGAAAAGTTGAACTGTCCTGTTTCTGAGAAATGTACATCCACAATGCCATTCTGGTTGTCTTCCTGGATGCTGGTCTGTGATGCAACTGTGATTGACTGCAGTCATTTCCCCTTTAGTCAGGCTGGCATGCACCAGTCCTTGTGCTTGGCACATCTCAGCCAACTGGTTCCTTGTCAGCTTGCCATAATCCTCTGCTGACATCCTTGCCTGCTCTCTTTGACTTACTAAGCTAACAAAAAGTAAATAAATAAAGCTATTGTGATATGACACTCTGAATGTCTACCATGTGGCTGCTGAAAGTACACCTTTCGTTAGTGACACTGCTTACAGGCTACAGGAATTCAATATACGCACCACCGCTCAGCAGTATGTGAGCATGGAATAATCCCACCACTGACAATCAATTAAAAATGTGACTCCCACCACTGCTTCCAGTATGTTATGGGCACCACTATGTGTCATCCCCATGCTGGGCCAGTAATCAAGGATCCTGAATCCTCACCACTGACAGTGGACAGGGACGTGGATTTGGAATAGAAATGGATCCGCTCAGTATTTCCAGATGCAGAACTCTCTGCATCAATTACAATTTCCATTAAGAGGGAACACACTCATCCTGGAGTCTGAATGTCTCTATATCTGTCCCCCTACAGATCACCAATAAGACTCCCCACTGGTACAGCTGTAGGATTAATTCCTCAACCGAGTGTCCAACCCAATTCCTCCAGCACCTTCACTGCAAATCCAGTGCTTTGTGTCCCTGCCCCAAGTAGCTCACACACACACACACACACACACACACACACACACACACACACACACACACACACACACACACACACACACGCACTGACAATTTTAATTTATAGACACACACACACACACCCACACATATATACCTGGGAAAGGCTGGCACAGGTTTACCCACAGTCCCCCCTTCTGCCCCGAGTATAAGGTAGTTGTCACTGCCACCAGACACTCCACAATCAGCTACCCTAAGGCCCTTAACAAAGGGTGTCCAATTATACTGTGCAGTATTAATACTAATACAAATGGCAGTAGTTCAGCAAGATTGCTAGGCCTTCTGAAGTGGCCCGCACAGTGCCACCATATAACCATAAGTACTCTCAAAGGTTAGATACTCTTGTACAAAAACCAGCCATGAAAAAAGTATTAAATACATTTAATAATAAATAATAAAATAACATGAAAATACTGAATATTCACAGTAAACCACAGAGTTCAAATCAAAGATAATATTGAAAACAACATTGATGAACAGACTTGTACAAAAAAAAACAGAAAAACTATTTCTAAACTAAGCTTCACTATATTCCAGACTAAATGACTAAATGTAGGAGAATTTACTGTTCCCTAATAACTTACCTGGGCAAAGCAAGATGAAGTACATAAGTAGTCTTTCTAGTCAGACTCCCAAACATGCTCTATCCTGTGAGATTTCTCTTTGTAATATCTAAATATAATTTCCAAAGAGGGCTGGCAGAATGACCTCATCTGGTCACCTGACTCTAGGTTCTTACATTATTCCCCTTGGAAGCTGAAACAGGGATTGAACATAGATGGCTGCAATTCACATCCAAATGTTTATGGCAGTGCCTGGAGGCCTCCCCTCTTTTCACTGAGCTAACAGGTAATGGCTGCTCACAGACCAACTGTCTCAGGGAGGGTCTACTTAACACTGTGGTGTGCTGTTCAATGATTTAACAGCTCATTTACATTTCACTTATTTTTCTTAAAATAAGCCAGTTGGTTAACCATTGCTGTGCCAGTGTCTTCTATTAAAACATGTACTTTTACTTCAGATGCCATAATACATGCACACTTCTGTTCATTTCAACAGGGTGCACTGTTGATACATTTTAACACAATTAACACAAGCACAGCTCACAAGTACATTTTCAGCACAAGCATCTCTACAAATCAGCTTGATATACAAATGACATATAATTATTTATAAAATTCTTGCTAGTTGTGCTGGCAGAAGTCTTACATCCACTGCCCTACTTCTCCCTGGCATGGCTGGCAGTACCTCCTATAGTCATAACCTCATCGTTCTAAGAACATGGGTATGTGGAGTAATATGGAGACCTCGTGATTCAAAGAACGTGGATATGTAGAGTAATATGGAGACTTCATTCTAAGAACATAGATATGTGTAATAATATGTAGACCTAATCATTCTAAGAACATGGATAGGACAGAAGTAGTTCATAGTAATATCGCTGTATAGGTAGATGGTGAGATTACATGTATGGAATATTGCATGCAGTTGTGGAAACCACCTTATTCTTAAGCCATAGATTGGATGGTAGTACTTCCAAGGAAGGTAACAGAATTATTCATGGTCTGCACTAATGATCATATAAAGAAAGACGGGAAAAGTTTAGCTTGCATGTGGCAACTCACTGGTGAAGAGGATGAGTTCCTGTCTGTGCAGCTGGTGATGAGGTTTGCTTAGGAAGACTAAAACCTGGATGGTTGGTAGGGGTGGAATTAAGATACAAAAGCCTAACTATATCCCTTTGTGGGATTATCTTTTGTCATACTTGTCAGTTCCCTGGTGGATGTAAGAAGCTTTAGGCATGACTGTACACAGCATGTAGGACAGATGAATGCCCTTAACAGGTGCATGTGTATGTGGCAGTATCCAAAGAAAGAACTTGTTTGGAGATAAGTTCTAATTCTATTCTTTCTCAGATTCAATGTGTCTGGGTTGCATTATCAGTTCTCTATATTAATCTTTGGTTTATCTTCAACTCTAAGAGTATGCACAAAGAACCTAGCTCCTGGAATAGAGCTTTGCAATCTTACAGGAATTCTCATATGCCTTTAATTTGACAACTTTATTTTTGCAGTCTTTCTCAGAAATCAGGAAACGTTCTTCACCAGTTTGGGGTTCCAGATACATGTTCAAAACTCTTCTTTGACTCCTGTCTGTAGGATTGGGTTTCTAGGGTTCATGTGGGTCCAACATTATTATCCTCTGGAATGTCAGATTCAGTTTTGGGCCTTATACAGAAACAAACTGCATGGGTGGAGACTGCACTCAGGTCTCCATTTTTCCCTTCTGTCCCAACACAATCTGTACCAACAAATGATTCAGATTTTTCATGGGGAGCAATTTCGATAAGGGTAAAAACGTGCAGCCTATGGGGCAAGTCAGACAGTGTCAAGGGATAGCTAGGATTCATGCTATGATATTTTTTGTTTTCATATGATGTCTCCGGGATCCTTGCAAGTGATAATAGGCAACACAGTGATGTGGCTCTTTAACTATCAGAGGGACATTGCTTCTTTCCCTCTGTGCTGACTGTGATAGCTCCGGAGGTACCACATTCAGCATTTCTAGATCCTCCAAGCATCTTACATTCTGTCAGAGCAATCTGTAATGACAGACAATCTGAGCAGGACCAGGATAGATCCTCACTATTGGAATTTTTTTGAGAGTATTAATGGGATCAATCTGTTTGAGGGAAACACCTAAAGCAGATCTGTTTCCCTCCTTTCAAAATATACACATAACCAGATTCTGTTGTAGGACTCCTTACATGTAGACTGAGGGAACAGATGTATTGCCACCCTTTTCACTGATATAGAGGGTCATTCTCAAGATTCAGAGGGACTCTTCAAAAATCTTAGTGGTAACTCCTCTCATGCCCAAGCAGTAGTGGTTCTCCCTCCTTATGGAGCTGTCCAGGGGCAATTTTTACAATCTTCATCATAGATTTGATCTACTCACAAAAGACTGGGGGGGGGGGTTGATACACCCCAGCATCAAATTATTTCAACTGACTGTTCAATTCTGATACCTATTAAGCAACTTTTTCCTAAGGATGTGCATTAGATACTAAAGGAGACACCAGAACCTGCTAAAATGAAGTCATATATTGGCAAACAGAAAAGATTTTCTAGTTGGTGCCTAGCCAATAACGAGGACGTTAATAGGGATCATTTACCAGTAGTTCTCAAATGTGTGAGCTGCTCTCCTTCTGCCTGTTTTATTCCTTTATTAAGGTTCATCTTGTGCTCCCCTAAGGCAAAGATCTTGCAAGTTGGTTTAATACAGACAAATGACTGGTGCCAAAGCCATGACCTAAAATTCAGTGTCAAAAATGCATTGTAGCACTCTTTGGGAAATTGTCAACCCAAGTTAATTGCTCCATCAATAAAATGCCCCTAAGAGTTGACCTGGTAGTGCAGCATCTGGGAACATATGTAGATGGCAATCTGGCCTTTGACCAACATGTAGCTAAGATATTAAGAAAGTCATTCTATGTCACCCAACTTATAGGCAAGGGTATGGCATCCAGGTCCAAGGACGTTATAATCCCACTGTACTTGGCCCTTATTAGACCTATTATTGAGTACAATGTCCCCTTTGGCATGGATCTAACCAGACACTTGCAACAGTTAAAACACCCACAAAGGTTTCTTCCAGAAGAATTTAGGGCAGGAATACTCTGTCCTGCTCTGATTGCCTAAAGGTTCTGTTTCTGTATTCAGTCTCCTACAGGCTGCTGAGAGGGGATCTTTGCTTGCCTTTCAGGACTTCCTCAGACCCACTCCTAATGGATCTGTTACACATGTGCAAAACAGACAGCACCAGAAACACCAGACCCAGGGATCTGAACTTCACGTATGACATAAACAGAATGTGCTGTAGAGACAGATGTGTCCCAAAGGATCCCCACACTACCCATCCAGGTAACACCAAGTTCATCCCTGACCCTATTCAAATGAAATCTTGACAACTGGATGGGAAATCATGAATTTACTGCCAGTTTGCCCCCCATGTCCCTTATGGACAGAGGCTGTCAATGGGAAAGTATTATCCTAACTAATGCCCTCCCTACAAATCCTTATTTACCTCCCTACTAACATGCCCCTCCCCCACCAGCTATAGAGGCCAGTGACACTCTGGACCAAAATGGCTTGGGGTACATGACTAGTCTTGTAAGGGCCCTAGTTGCCATTAGCCTAGAAACAACCTATGAGCCTATTTTAGTATGCCTGTCCATGACTCCATACTTGTCCTTTTTGTTTCTCAATAAACATTAGTTGAAAGGGGTTTTACTCCCAAGGCCATACAAAAATAAGGTTACTTCTTCATGGGACCTTAACTAAGCTAACCATACCTCCATTTGAACCTGCTTTTGTGGCAGAGTTATGGTTTATTACTTGAAAAAAAATGTTCTTCTCACTGCTCTGACATCTGCAAGAAGAATTTCTAAGTTGCAAGTTGTTATGGTGAGTAAACCCTATCTGGTGTTCCACAAAGACAGGGTTACTTTAAGAACAAATCTGTTATATATGCCCTAGTGGTCTCAGACTTTACTTTGAATCAGGTCATAAGTCACCCAGTGTTTTACCTAGAATGCGAAAACCAAGCAGAAAAAATTCTACATACTCTGGATGGATATAGCTCTGTCAAGGTAGAACCTGAGCTGTCCAGGTCTTTTCAGAAAAGCTGATGAGCTGTTTATTTCTTATGATGAGATTAAGAAAGAACAACCTGTCTCAAAAGAAACTGTTTCTAGAGGACTCTCCTCCGCTACTGCTTTTTGTTATTCTAACCATGGCAACCTGTTCTAGGCAGTATCAAGGCCCATTCTGCGAGATTCTTATCCTCTATGATGGCCTTCTGAAAAGGGGTGCACTCTAGAAGCATTCTAGAGGTAGCTACTTTGTCCTGTGTACATACATTTACACAGCATTACTAACTGGATTCCTTTTCCAGGTCCACAGCTAGCTTTGTATGGACCATTCTAGGGGGATCTTGGATCCTTATTTTTCCTCCTTCCATTTTGGATAAACTTTGGTAATCACCCCAAATAGCCCAAGGCTACTGCAGCAATGGGAATCATGAACATAGTGCAGTTGTACAAAACGCTGACCATTACAGTAACTCTTTGAATTCCACATGGCTGCAGTAGTCACACCCACCCGCCACCCTCCTTTTGTTTTCTATACATAATTGTTTCTTGAGAATATAACATGCTTTTGTGTTTATATCTGATCAGAAGTTCAGGACAAGGTTGCTTCCTTGTTTTTTTTCTTAACTGGCAAGAAGGTCCTGAAGTCATTTCCTTCTGGCTACTGTCTATGATTTGTGTGGACCAATCAGCAGCCAGAGAGAAGGTGTGGGAAGAGGCAATAGCTTTAGCAAGCCAGTTGCCACTTCCTAAGCAGGAAACTGCACAAGTAGCCAAATGCTACGATCAGAAGAAATTATGTGTATTTGATCATTGGAGTCGTAGATCTTGTCTGACAAATAGCCAGTCTCATACATGGTAAAAACCTTTTGCCAGCATTGATGACATAGAAATAGAATGTCTTGACTGTGGTAAAGTGTCCCAAGTTCAACTAGGAGTTCAGTTGGTTGATGGTACTGGCATGGAAGATAAGTGTGCCCATCCTTAGAGAGAGAGGGACAGCGCTGGCCATACAGACTTTTACTATCCCTTGGAAGAGGGAGTGCAGTGCAGAGGGGTAGCCTTGGGACAGGCATTAGGCTTATTAAATCACTGATGAGTATAAGCCTTCATAGCAGGTAGATGGAGTTGGGCTGTTCCAATGCCCTCATTGTGGACATGCTGGCAAGAGCACAAGACACCTTCATGGATGCATGAATTATGCACCCCTTTGGACAGCTCTTACCTTGACTGTTGATCAAATTCTTGGACTTGGAAGAGTGAATGGGTTTGTCTGTTCAAAGAAAGGTTTGATGTTCAGCAGGCAGAGGGGTAAAGACATTTCAGCCCTCACACAAGACACATGACACCAGATCCCTATTTTGTATTCCACACAGAGTATCATATTACATTCTTCAAAAGAAAGAACAAACTTTGTGTTGTGTTTTGGACAGTATCAGTCTTCCAAACGATTTTTACTGTAAAGTTTGATGTAAAGCTTTTCCAGGTTCATAGTTGCTGATAAATAACACTTTACAGCCTTAAGTCAAAAGTAATTTTTGATCCTGGATTGAAAATTCATAGGTTCATAGGTTGGTGCTAGGCTATTAGCCCTAGGGCCTATACAAGCCTAGCCATAACAATTCCCTGGATATTTCTTCCCACAATATTTATTTCTCTGGACCCCTGTCTAGCAGGGTGACTGACATGATCCATGGGGTGAATTTCCTATCTCCCATCCAATCATCAAGGTTCCTTTTGAAGAGGGCCAAGGAAGCGCTCTGCTTAACATGTATGGGCAGTCTTTTCCAGAGTATGGGGAGTCTCTGGGTCAGGAACCTATCCCTCCAGCATGTTTTGTTCATTGTGATGACAAGGTTTAGATCCCTGGAGCATGTGGCTCTGAGGGATTGGGATTTCTTTAAGTGGAGCATGTCCAACAGCTCAGGGTTTGACATGGCCTTGTATGTTAAGCAGAGATCGCCTCTGAGTAGACGATGTGCTACAGAGTATAGCTGGAGTTTTTTTAGGCGGTCAGCATATGGCATCTGCTTTAGGCCTCTGATTCTTTTAGTGAGGTATTTCTGTGGCCTTTCTAGCTGTTGCAGGTGTCTTGTGAGGTACATACCAAATGGGGCATTATACTCTATAATGGGTCTAATGAGGGATGAGTACAGTGGGACAATGTCCTCCCTTTTTCTGGATGAAAAGCCCTTAGTGATGAGCTGTGCCACATAGAAGGATTTCCTGACTGTTGTGGCAATGTGGTTATCGAAAGTGAGACCACTGTCCACCTGTGTCCCTAAGTCTCTCATCACACTTTTGATGTTTAGTGTACTGCCACCTATGTGGTAATTCATGGGTACATGTTTTTTTCCAAAGGGGATACCTATACATTTCTTGGCATTAAGCTTGAGCCCATGGCTCTGGCACCAGGCATCTGTTTCTGTAAGGCCCTTTTGTAGAATATCCACATCATTTGGGGATTCAATAATGGCTCCCAGTTTGCAGTCATCTGTGAACTTTGTTAGCCAGAGTCCCTTAGTGTTGGCCTCTACTTCAGAGAAGTAGATGCCAAACAAGAGTGGTTCCAGGACTGAACCCTGAGGTACTCCACTTGTCACTTATCTGGAGCTGGATTTGGAGTCGGCTACTTTTACAGTGTGGGTTCTGTCAGTAAGCCAGTTGACAACCCATCAAGTGACGTAGGGATTTATAAGCTTAGTAAGTTTATCTATGATTCCAGAGTGGGGGATGGTGTTGAAGGCCTTGGCGAGGTCCAGATAGGCTGTGTGGACTGCCTTACCCTCATCCACAGCTCTGGAGACTGATTCGAAGAAGTCAGACAGATTCAGGAGACAAAATCGGCCCTTCACAAACCCAAACTGGGAGGGGTCCTGTGTTTGAAGGTTGCCAATGTCTTTGTTTATAAGTTCCATGATAATGCATTCCATGCCCTTGCAGATCAGGCTTATCAGACTGATGGGACGGTAGTTCCTGAGATCCAAGGCGGATCCCCCCTTGTGGAGTGGGATAACTGTAGCTGTGCGCCACTCACTGGGCACAAAGCCTGAAGTGAGGCTATTATTAAACATGACACTTAGGTGAGGTGCCAGTTCATTTTGTAGTTCAGTTAGTACACATCCTGGGATGTCATCTGGTCCCATGGATGCTGTATTCTTAGCTTTGGAGAGTGTGGTTTCTACCTGTGTGGCCATGATTACCGGAATTTGGCAATCTTTTAGTATTGAGATGGGCCCTTTAGGGGGTGAGAGGGGGGGGGGGTGAAGTTGACACTAAATCGACCTGCCAGGATATTGGCAATATTCTTGGGATCAGTATATTTAATGCCATTCTGTTGTAGCTCAGAGCAGATTTGAGCATTGCCATTTAGATTCTTGACATAACTATAGAATACCTTGTGGTTGTCTTTGGAATCTTTGACAATTTTATTTTCGTAACTAGCTTTTGAGGATTTTATGAGGGATCTCAGCTTCTTGCTGAGGTTGGTGAGGGAATTTTTTTGCATCCTGGGATTTTCCTCTTTTCTGCAACAGTTTCTTCCTTCTGTTGTAAAGTTTGTTTATAGCAGGGGACCACCAGATTGGCTTCCTTTTTTTGGAGAAGAGAATCTTGGTTCTATTTGGGATGGCACGATTCATGCACGAGTGGATGTGCTTGTACAGTGCCTTAGTGTAGGATTCTGCAGTCAAACTTCCAGATCCAGTCTGCGTGGGTATTGTGAAGTTTGTCACTTCTGACTTCAGTAGCATGAAGTTGGCTTTGGAGAAGTTTTTTACAGAGGTTTCCTTACTGGGGGGTGGGGGTGGGATGTGAATGTCAAGAGTGATTTGCTTATGGTCAGACCTGACCAATGAGGGCGTGACCACTGGTGTGGAGCATCTATCTCCCATGTTGGTAATGACCAGGTCTAGGATATTGGAGCCCCTGGTGGGACAGTGGATTAGTTGATCCAGGGCGTTGGAATTTATGAATTCCAAGAACCATTGGAAAAAAGAGTTGGTACCCAAGTAGCTTTCCCAGTTAATGGCAGGGTAGTTGAAATCACCCAGTATTAGAGTGTTTGGTTGTATCTTAATATTTTCCAGTATGTTTAGAAAGGTGTAGTGAGAGTCTTGGGGCATGGTGGGGAATCTGTAGCAAGCTACAATTTGGATTGCAGTCTTACCTAGTGTTAGTTGCACCTGAAGAATTTCAGATGCATTGTGTTGGACAGCTAGCCTGGAGTTGTGAATATCCTTGGTGAATATGGACACTCCTAATGTTTCGGTCTTGGGTTTGTGGCCAAAAAGTGTGGTAAGAGTTGCAGCCTGGTACTGCAGGGGTGCTCTCTGGAGCCTTGAACCAGGTCTCAGTTACCGCACAGATATCGATGTTCTCCATTTTTAGGAGTGCCTCAAGAGAGTGCATTTTAAGGTTTAGACTTCTAGCATTGAGTAGCAGTACCTTCAGATTTTGCATGCTTGTATCTGTTAACGGTAGTGGTTTTATCCTTTGAACCTAAAAAAAAGCACTATAGGGGTGGCAAGAGCTTTAGCCAGTAACCTTAATCCCAGGGGTGACAGGTGCAGACCATCTCTGGCAAAGCATCGTGGTTTGTTGATCATGTCTTCCCAGGCAGACAGATACTGGATCCCCTTTGAATGACACCAGAAGCTTAGCCAATTGTTGAAATCATTTTGTAATTATACTGTGGTATCCTTCTGGGCGAAGGCAGGATGCTACTCAGGGCTAGGGTCATACCTGCCTGGGTCACATGACCCGAGAGCTCTTCCATGTCTCTTTTCATGTAGTCCAGGGAGGTATGTCTCAAGTCATTCACTCCAACATGGATAATGACAGAGTCATATTTGTACTTGTTGTGGAGTGACTTGAGTGCATGCGTTATGTGGCAGATCCTGGCACCCAACAGGCAACTGACTAATTTTCTCCTTGTTCAGCCTGGTGAGTGGGACATCAGTGTGCCTGACTATAGAGTCACCTATGACTAAAGTGTTGGGTACATTGTCTTGCCTTAGGGGCTGTTGTTGGGTGGCACACTGGTGTTGTGAGCTATGTGTCACTTTGGTTGTGACTGGTGTTTCTTTGCATTTCAGCTTCGGAGGCCCTTGTTGCTTGGGCAGGTTAATGTTTAGGGCCTCCGCATATGTGGGTTTAGTGTTGCTATGTGTGGGTGTTGATGGTGTGGGTTTTGAAGGGCTATGAGTTGCTTGAGGTGTAGTGCAGGTGTTAACCTTCTCCTCTTGACTGTCTAGCACAATCTTGGCCGGAGAGAGCTTTGCTTCCAGTTTGGCTATGTAAGTGCATCTCTCGCAGGTTGTAGTGTTGGGTGGTAGGAGGAGAGGATTGTCTGTGTACATGAGACAGTTTCCGTATTGCCCCAGTATGCCCAGATTCACCAGGTGGACAGGAGAAATCGCCGGAAGCTGACCCTTGGACATGCCTGTTTAGGTGCTTTTTTTTGTAAAGTATAAGAGCTGTTTTCCCTTATCTTTGCAAGGTACTTTGCAATTATAGGCTGTTTAGTGCCTATGATTAATTTCTCCTTATTGACAAGGAGAGCTGAGTGCTTGAATCAGTTTCAGGCTTCCTAGTGCTTTTCAGCAGGTTCTAGAGCAAGTGCTAGTCACAGGGGTTTAGATTTTAGTGCTACTACTGAGAAACCAGCTAGTTTGAAGGGAAAATTTGAAGAGCAGACTTTCTGACACCTGGAATAGTTTAACTGTAGCCTCGCAGTGCTGCACGATGTGTAAAATGTGTAAACACACGAGTTTTTAAGCCAGAAGTTAAAAGGGATAGAAATCAGTCTGAAAAGGTTAATAAAATTACAATGTCAGAGCTGGAAACCACTCCTCTAGTGTTAGGCAGTACAATGCTCACCAGTCCCACTGGTAAGCAGTAGGACTTCCCTCTACCACAGCAAGGTCTGGATAGCTCTGAACACAGAAAATAAAGTCCTGAGACAAGCAAAGCCTGGGATATGGACTGGCTAGGAAAGGTGGGAAACGAGCAAACAAGATAGCATTTTTTTTTTGTTAAAACAGGCTAAACAATGCAATAATACAGTAAATAAACACAGAAAAGGCTAACACACTCGAGTGTGTAGTCCTAAACAGTAAATGCAATTAAAACTCTACAAAATTAGCAATTTAAAACTTTTTAAATGAAGCAAGGCAAGTGTACAACTGAAAAACGATTTAAGAGGCAGTAATACAGCAGAATAAGTAGCTAGTCTACATATACAGAGAAGTCTATATATATACAGAAAAGAAGCTAAAACACACAAAAATTCAGATGCAGTGCAACCTAGAACACTTGAGTTGTAGCAGTATTAAGGCAATTACAGTTGTAATAAATGCTCTAAAATATACTCGATATTTCCAAAATGTTTGAGAAGCACAGTCAGAACAGAAGGAGATTCAGGCAATTTTTTTTTTTCATTGTTGCAAACTTGTGTGCAATTTTGTTACCATGTACTAACTACATCACTTAGCCTCTTGTGCAGGAAATCTGGACAAAGCCAAAAATAATGGGGGAGCAAAGACCCAAAAATAGGGACAGAGTTTAAAAAATTGCTCTTATTAACTTAGAAGATTGTTAAAATAAGTTTTGTATTAGTATGCACTTTCTGAAGAATATGAAGTCTGAAATGTAAACGTTTGTCTTTATTTATTGACCTCAATCTTCGATTTTGCCAGAAATCCACAAATTTTTATGAGGAACAAATCAAAAATATGAGGCAAAAATCTGGATGTCCTGCAAAAATCCGAAATGTTGAGAGTTATGCCTTGTACAATCTTGGTCTGTTTGTTGCTTTACTAAGAAGATTTCTGTAAAGGGCTGAAGTAAGTGTATCTCATAATATAAACATGTGTATTTTGTGTTGGAGACATGGATGGCAGGAAATTCACCTTGAGTGCAAAGCTCAAGAGTCTTGAGATGCCATATCCATGTGAAGAGCACCTGATAATACTTTATGATTATCGAAGATTGATTATAATTCTTTGTAGTTGCAGATTTATCTGGTCTATGTGCTGATGGTTACAGAAATATAAACTAAGCTAAGGTAGGGAAAACAGTCCAAAAGTAATCCAAAGAGTAGCTGGAATAAATGCCAATGAAACTTATAAAATAAGTACTTTAATGAGGTCAATAGAAACAAGCGCTTTCGCTTGGCTAAATACCGAGCTTTCTCAAGTTGAAGTAAGACTACTAATAGCAACATTAAATAATCCCTTCCCAGTCACATGGTTAATTAATTAGCCACAAATTTAAAGCTAATTAACCACAAATTTAAAATACCACAAGTTTAAAGAACAATTTCAACAATACTAAAAGCATATAACTAGATTTTTCTAAAAATGAACATAAATGTAATAAATTTAAAACAATATAAAGCACGTTTCCACAGGTCATAAATGTGACAACTAATAAAGCTTTAAAAGGTTCATAATAAATTAAGATATGTTGGTGTAAAAATGCATCATAATGCTACTCAAAAATCATAAACAGTCATTAATGTACCTTAAACAATATATGTACATGAAAAAACCTATAGGCGTGCCCTTCTAATTTTAAGAACACTGCTAATGTTGATGCTCTCATTCAAACCCGGGGGTCTGCTTGCATCCAACTTAAGTTGCCAGAGGAGCTCTCTGTATTCTAAGCTAGTTTTCCAGTCTCCACCCCTGGCATCAGGGAATACTTGTTCCAGAATTAAAAATCTAAATTCAAAATTGTTACATATGAGGGAATGCTTGTACAAAGCATTTGATTCTTTCTGTTTAAAAATATCATAAAAGTGCTCCTAGATTCTTTTCCTAAGGGGCCTTTCGGTTTTGCCTATGTAGAAACTGGTGCGGGTAATGCAAAACCCTAGATAAAACCACCCCTTTACTCCCACAGTTTATGTAATAATTGTTGCTATTAGTAGTCTTACTTCAACTTGAGAAAGCTCGGTATTTAGCCGAGCGAAAGCGCTTGTTTCTATTGACCTCATTAAAGTACTTATTTTATAAGTTTCATTGGCATTTATTCCAGCTACTCTTTGGATTACTTTTGGATTGTTTTCCCTGCCTTAGCTTGTTTTTCTTGGTTTGGTTCTTTGCTCCTTTTGGCATTTTTGGTTTTAGAAATATAAACTAAATAAACAGCACAATGGGAAGTGGTTTATGTCCTTGTGTATTCCCTGTCTAAGGCAGGCAGTTTGTTTCATGTAGTAAACAGTAGGCAGGAACGGAGTTTAAATGAAGCTTTTTCACATTCTGCTGCTGCGTACTGGACGGCACTGTCAAGATGTGATCTTAACAGCACGAAGCTGGTACTTAACAATGTTGATCAGGTCGAATCTCTGCAATAGCGCTGGACAAGGATGTTATTTAACAGTTATTGGAGTGTAATCATGGCACTTGTGCATTACACATCACCTCTAAATGAAGGACATTTAGTAACACACTGTAAGTAAGCAGAGAAGTACTATAATGTGTTCAGCTGATAATGCATGCCATATCTAAATAAGAATTAAACTGCGTTATAAGTAGTTTACTATTCGTTATTTATGCATTGTGGTTGTGGTGCTGCAGTAGCGTTGTTGCCTCACAGTTAGACGTTGCCCATTCGATTCTCAGTTAGAGCGTCTTCTGTGTGGTGACATGCATGAATGGACGTTCCTTTATTGAAGGTTGTGCGTTAGGCCCGGCAAGCAAGCACGTAAAACTCTACTGCCAATCATTAGCGGACCGGAGTTCCGCTGTGGCGACCCCTAACCGGGAAAAGCCGAAAGACACAAACAAATTTATGCATTCTGTTTTATTTTTTTCACAACTTTAACCGAGAATTACAAATGTAATAGGCCTTGATTTGCTCCTGGTTTAAAAACGTGTTTCAGTAAGGACTGATAAGCTTCCTAAATTACATAGAAAGAAAGATACTAAAACTTATTACAAACTTTCAAGAAGTAAATGCTTAATGTGTTTTTTTTTTTAATGCCTGATGGGCCCTGAATAGTTTTAGGAATGTCATCATTCATATATCGCGTTACTTGAAGACCATCTGTACTGCCTGTTAGATTTTATTAATATAATGCTGAAATTAATTATGTTGTAAATATGCTGAAAGAAAAGGCTTGCTTAAATGCAGAAACAGAGTTTACTAATATGTGATCAGCAGTCATACTAAATGACCATGGCTTGGAAAAGGAATCTGCTGAATGGACATTCTTCCCTTACAGACTCAAACAGGATGTATGCAAGAGCAAAAATGCAAAATCTGCTTTTAAAGAACAATGACATGTTATTCTGCATGGAAAAACAGGATGGCACAAGAACAGATGTTTTTTCTACAAAGATCCAAATAAAATACAGGATGTTCACACTGTCAGAAAAGCTGATCTCTGACAATGTGTTTTCTCAAAAATATGTTTTTCTTCATAAAAAACAGGATATGCTTATCAGCATTGGCACAAGAACATATGCTCATATGTTAAGCTTAGTATTGTTTCTACAGGATAAGCAATTCTCCAAATAGAATACAGAACAATGTGTTTCCTCAAAAATATGTTTTCTACATGGACATCAGGACACTGTTACAGGATATTCACACTGTCAGAAAAGCTGGTCTCTTACAAGACATTGTTAAACAAGGAAGCTTAGTATTGTTTCTACAGGACTAAAACTGTATATAAAGAGCTGTATAAATCCAGCTATTTTAGAGGGATGGTAGGGACACAAGTCCTAAGGTAAATGTTATATCTCTCACATCATCTGTACTATATGAGAAGTAAAGTTGGAACAGTACTTTTAAGCTGTAACGTGTTTCCGTTTGGTTTATTATAAAAAGTTATTGGTTACTGCTCTCTAAAGTTGATGCTGCAAAGTATATTCTCTCATCAGTGTATATTCTGCAAGTTTCTGTATGCAACAGACTGTGAATGCAAATATAACTAGACTTTGAATTTTAGCAGAATCCAGCCAGCAAGACTGAGTGTCTTAAGAACACTTCAGATCCATCCCACAGCAAGAAGCAGCAAGCAGTAAGCAGAGAGAGCTCAAAATATTTTTTCAATGGCGAGGCAGCTGAGTGACTAGCGCCATGTAATTTTTTCACTGCCAAGTTAGATGTATGCATTTAAGTATAAATTAAAGACACTTTGTGTGACTTTTGCTAGTACACTGGGTTCAAAAAAATTAAAAGTACCTGAAATGTAAAGTTAAGTGTAGCTGTCAACAAGTTATTCAGTCAGTCAAACAAGAGTGTTTATTTTATATAAGCTTCTAGAACACATTGCATTTTGACCAAAACCTGACACTGCCTCATTGATTTAACAACATTTTAAAACATATTTACAAGGTAAGAAAAGTGCTGCTGTAATACTTTAAATTTTGAATTAAATGTGGTTCTGACTGTGGGTTTCACTTTTTTTAAATAAGGATGGTGGTAGCTATTATAATGTATGGTTTCGCTGAAATAGTTAAATACCTTGTTCAAGCAAACTGCTGAAATTATAGACATGAAGTGCTGACCCCACTGACGTTGAGCTTTAGGTGTTGATACCTTTGACATTGGGATTAGCCCTAAGGCTCAGGCCTGACTCTGGATCCAGAATCTACCCTGTTACCTTTGAGCATGGCAACATCATCACTGTGATTGGCCTTCCAACTTTAAGTATCCTCCAGACTGAATGGTTTCATCACTCTGTAGGTCAGGCCACTAGGAACTGTTTGAGGTTTCATCTCTTTAGTCCCCACTTTAACTGCAGTCAGCATTGATATCAGTCAGTCAGTGTTGTTTCTGTCACTGTAGGCCATGGTCAAGCATCAGTCCAAGTGCTGATGATGCAGGCTTCCCAGAATTCCCACCCTTGATGCTTACATTCAGTTTTATGGGTGGCCATGGTGGTGCCGCGGTTAGCATTGTCACCTCACAGCAAGAGGTTCTCTGGTTCGATTCTCGGCTGGGGTGCCTTCTGTGCGGAGTCTGCATGTCCTCCCTGTGGTTGCGTGGGTTTCCTCCGGGTGCTCCAGTTTCCTCCCACATCCCAAAGACATGCTGTAGGTGGATTGGACACTCTAAATTAGCCCTAGGCATGAGTGCGTGTGTATACCTTCTGTGGAAGTTTGGGCGCCGGGCTGGCAACTCGACACCATAAAAGCTCCACTGCCAATCATGAGCGGACAGGTGATCCACTGTGGCGACTCCTAACCGGGAAAAGCTGAAAGAAGAAGAAGATGCTTACATTTAGTTTTATCTCTACTTGAGATATACCTGTACCTTTGGCCTTGGCCTTGGCCATGCACCATTCCATCCTGTAGGACAGCGGGATTAATGGGCATCTATAGGATGCATCACTTCAGGCAAGGTCTGCTGTCTTCATCCTCAGATCAGCTGCCTGTAAGGATTGGGAAGAAGGTCAAATGTAGGAGATGTACAGGCTCATCTCGGACATTAATGAGGATGCTCATTCTCTCCAGCCTCACCAGATAACTCCAAGTTTGGGGAAATTTTAGAAATGATCAGGGTAAAGGTGGGATAGTGCTCTGAGCCCCTTCATTCACCCAAGCATATCCTGTAGGATACCTTCCAATCTCCAGAGGTATTCCTCTTTGGCAATTCCCTAGTCAATAAGATAGCTTGACTGCTATAATTTCTGCATGGCAGAACTCTAAAATTGTGGCGCCCATCCCAAAGAGGACTGTCAGGCTTCTCCTGTTCAGTCTTGTTGGTTATAAACTCTTCAGTTTGACTCCATTGTTATGGCACCTGCATTCTAGAAAATTCCAGTTCTGCAGAGTCCCTCTGTTCATCCACCAAGCAAAGAGTCTCATGCTTTGGACAGATTAGGTAAGCATATTTACATATCTTCCATACTCTGTTTGTGGGTTATGCTCCGTTAGACTCACATGCTTTGCTTCCAGGGTGAGAGAGAGAGACATGGTCAGAGAAACAAACCTGTCTCTGGGGGAGGTTCTGGATGGGGACTTGAACTATAACCTTCTGTCTCAGATATCAACTCTACTGAACACTGCACCTCACGTAATGCACTGAATGGTTTTGCTAAGGCGACAGGCACTGGACTAGCAATAAATGACATCATGCCTGGCTCTGTGTCATGGATTTTGGAGATGACACCAAGGCCAAATTCATGAACCCACATTTTGATGGTGCACTGCCATGTGTTCCTTCATTTGAAAATTAACCTGAAAGGTAGCAGAAAAATGTAAAATCTTATAAATGTCAAGGGTAAATTTGAGTTTCCTCAATGCATCTTCATGTGGGTGCAGTGGCATTTGCACCAGTTTTGGTTTCATTGCCAATGGCAATATGATGATAGAGTTTCTGTGAAAGGTTAACTTGGCTGTGGCAATTTCCAGAATGAGCTTCCACTCAAAGACCACAACAAACAGAATAGTCAGACATCCCACTTTCCCTTTTCAGATGTCAGCAGTCTTCTCCCTTTGACTTTTGCCTGAGTACCCCATTCTGTAGGCAATTGGGATGATCTTGTCCTTCCATTTGCCCATGTGGATGGCAGTTATGTGGGACAATTGGGTCAGAAAAATTGTATATAGTGGCTACAAAATCCCATTCTTTTCCATTCACAGGCTGCAGTGTCTTCATTTCCCAGATGTCTCATCCTATCAAAAGAGTACAGTCAAAAGAGAAGTGCTATCCTCTGTAAAATCAAGACATCTAAGTGGTCCTGCCCAATTAGAAAGGGCTACTACTTAAGATTCTTTTCAGTGCCAAAGAAAATAAGGCACCTCAGGCCAATGCTAAATCAGACAGGTTAAACCAATACATACTCAAAGGATCCTTTTGCATGGTCACAAACCAGGTGATCCTTCCATGTCTATCCAAGTGAGAGTGGATGTGTTCTTTGGATCTCCAGGATGCTAATCTTAACATCAGAGTAGCTTAGGAGTCTGTGTGTGATTTAAGGGCAGTCATTCCTAATTCTGTTGCCATTCAGGCTCTCATCAGCTCCTGGAGTATTCATGAAGTGTATGTCCATTGTTTGCAGCAAGCCAGAGTTTTTCAGGGCACCAGGGTGTTTCTGTACTTGGGTGGGTCCTTGTTGCATCAACAATGGGTGTCTGATAGCACCAAGGTACTTTAAATGTATGATTGAAGGATGTGTCCCTGTACTTTAGTTCATAAATACATAACAGTTTAGCAAATCTGCCTTTGTAACAGGCAGTCGTAAAGTATACAACAATGCCTGCATGTCTATCCCCAAATAATAATGGCCAGTAATAGTGTCTGTATTGATGTTTTGCATTCCTTTTGACTTCTGCAACCCACATACTTTGTTTTTTTTAGTTTATGTTTTATTTTTGTCTATCCTTAGGACAAGCTGAAAACATTCTTAACACGTATAGACTCTAAAGTGAAAAACCTGAAATATTTGTGGAACAAAGAAGAGAAGGAAATCCCAGACAAAAAAGTAAGTAAGTAAGGTGCTGATTAATTCAGAATTTGATGAATGCAGAGGAGTAATAGTAAATGCATGGGGGCATCTTTTTGTGAGTTTTGGTTTTTCTTATAGATTCATAGGTAATTATAAAGCTACTAGGATGCTCTTGAGGGCCATTTTTAAGCCTAACCAATTTCCCCCTTTTGTGCTTGAATTAAGTTTTCCCGTTTGGTTAAGAGATTGGCCTTACGAATCCCATGGCTGTTGATGATTATATATCTCCACTAATATGAATAACTGGGATCATAAAATAGATAATATGGGGGGGGGGGGCATGCATGGGATAAAGCATTTAGGAACTGCCTCTGTCCATTAGCAGTCCAGAGGGTAGTCTTGCGGTATATTTTCTGTTTCCCATACATAGTTCCAAGTTGCACTTGAATATAAACAGGGATGAACTTTGTTTTATGAGGGTGGGGAGTCTGTTCCAGGGCAGTGGTATCCTCTTCAAACCTGTCCCTCCAAATTGTTTTGTTGGTGTAGAAGAGGTTTATATCCCTAGACCTGAGTATTTCTGATGTCATTTGACTTGCCTATGTACAGTAAATGCTTCCATATTCAGTTGGAGGATGCCTTGTATGTCAGTCACAGGTCACCTCTTAGCAGTCTGTGGAATACTGAGCACAGTGACAGGGCTTTAAGTTAGTAGGTTCTTGCATTATTTTAGAATTTTACCAAATGTATTTTTTTTTAGTTTATCACTGAGAAGAGTTTGGGAGAAGGTTGTTGGCTTTACTGTACTATTTTTTCATGATGAGATAATGATGAAGAAAAAACATGGAACTGTTCTAAACTCCTAAGGATTTATTTTATTTATTTTATTTGCAGTTTGTTTGCCAGGATAGTCCATTGAGCCACAAGGAGCCCGTTTTCAATGGAGTCCTGGGGAGAAAAGCTCCAGGAAAAATACAAATACATAGCACACATTGCACATATACATTATAGATTATCTCATAGGAATACAAAGTAAATATGATAAGAAAAGGTCAACAATGATAGAATACACCAGTAGAGTTCATTAAACAGCAATAAAAAACACTTTTTTTTAACAAAAGTAGCAACATAGGGTATCTGAAGTAGTTGGTCAAATAGTTCAATAGAGCTGTGGAACTATAGGAGGCAGTGCTGGTGTATTTAATTCTAGGAGAGTAGGAAGTGGCATTAGAAGGATTAGGCAGGATGGGAACAGGAGCACTTCCATTGTGAAGTTAGGTGTGAGTGCAACAAGGTTTTATATGAGGAGAGACTGCTGGTGATGCGGATAGGAGATGGTAGAGAGAATACTGTTATTTCATTTGCCACAATTTCGGGCAACCTTCTTAAGGTTAATTTTTTTAACATATGATCTGTTTGTGAGAACCTGATTTGCACACACATTTTATAAATTATTTAACCATACGATCCCCACAAGCTGTTACAAGATAGTATGGCACAGAGTGCAACGTTTCATTCCAAGTACGGCGCACTCAGGAGTGCAACAATCCCCTTATGCTATACTGTGATGTCAGTACTGGAAAATTAATTCAGCTATCTGATCTGCACCAAAGGCGAGCATGCTACCTGCTACTTCTACTACAGAGCTGGTAGCTAATATTTTGCCAACTATTCTGCCACAGTATATTTCCATTGTGCTGTATAAAAAGAAACATCTTTTATTTTTAAGAGTGCTATTTTATTTATGTATTTATTTATTCATTTACTTGCTTGCTTACGTAACTTTGATTTCCATAGGTCCACACAAGTTGTTTTGCATTCAGATGAATATTCATGAAACCATAAGCTACTCTTTCTCAAAAATATACACCCCAGGTGCATACACCTTTAATGAGCCATACTGAGGTGCAACATTCTTCCAGACCTTTCTAACCTAGATGATCTGTTCTGCACATATGTTTTTCAACCTTTTAAAGACCCCCATGAGCCATTCTTCACAACAGATATAGTCACACACCAAGGACACAGACAAGTCATTCATATTACTGACTTGTGCACAGCTCCACAGACCCACCTGAGCCGTTCGGCACAACAGATGTACTCCTTACCCCATAGTTACAGAGAAGGTGTTATACCATAAACATACCCACAGCCTTACTGACCTACGTGGGCCTTGTTTTATATACCCCAGACCCTCTCAAGTTGTTATGCATCATCTGTTATTTCTTCAGCCAGATAAACCTGTGAGTAATTTTCATAACGTATTCTACAGACTCAGACTCCGATGAGCACTTCTCTGTGACTGCAGAGCTCTATGAGTTATTGTGTGTCTCAGAACTCTTCTTCATCTCCACAGATCCACACACACTATTCCTGTGTTAAGTACTGTATGCATGCATTCTTCATGCCATTAGAATCACCTGCCCACTCTTGTATCACATATCTGGCCTTCATCAGTATAGACCCACTTGAATGATTGTACATTACACATCTGATGGATCTATGTTCTTGGCAACATAAGCTAACATGATCCATTCTGTAGTCCAGATCTATGTACACCGTGATTGTCTAGTCTGACTTTAACCATTTTCCATACCAGACATTCCCCAACACCACAGATCCACATAGATCATTCTACAAAACATGTCCACTCCCAGACATCAGATATAGATTGGACACTGACTGAGTGTGGAGTCTGTAGTTAATGTTACATTGGCCATCACTGAGCAATGTTGTGACTGAATGACAACAAACTTGTTCCAACGCCAGATGGGCTGATTTTCACATTGTTGAATTAAGTTTTGGAGTCAATACCAGCACTTATTTCTCACATTTAAAAACATTTTAGGTGCTGTAAGAAACCTTGTTCTTGCATGTCCTTGTCTTGGGTTATTGCCCAGGCACTATTGATAGTCTTCATCATCAATGTTGCAGTACTGATTCTTGGGTCTTCCTGCCATGCAGAAGCCTGCCACTGGCCCATTTTTCACAGTCTTTATACCATTCTTAGCTGATGAACATCTAAAGACTGACATGTGGACATCAGGTTATAAGAAGGGCATCCATCTGTGCCATTTTCATTTCATTCTAGCTGTGCTGTCCGATATGCTTCTTGTGTTTCAGTATACTGACAGTCTGTCAGTCAGCTCGGCTTTTCCAGAGAAGCTGTACTTCCAGTCAGATAAGTACCCCATTGGGGAAAATTTTCTTCAAAATTAATGTTCAAAAAAAGTCAACAGTTGCTTGAAGTGTGGGAAGCAAATCTCACATAATGATTTTCACTCATTTTTGTCTGTTCTGCTGGGGCCTCAACTAAATTTTTAACTGTCCAGACTAAGCAAAATTCCATGTAAAAAAACTCTAAAACATAAGGTTGAGGTACTAGCCGCTTATAAGGAGTCTACTTCTTTAGCTTCCCCAGTGCCATTGCAATTCACTGCTACAACAGGTCCTCCCCAGACTCCAGCTTTAGGTAGCGTCATTCCATAGCAATGGATGGAAAGACAAGAAGGCCAAGGACCCTGATGTTACCGAGAAGGCTACAACTCTAGGTCTTAATTTGACTGATGTTTCAGGCGAGGCACCTTTGTAACGCCATGATCTGGTGACTCCTAGGTCTGAATCTTCTGGCACAGCCCCTCTGGAGACTGCCATGGTATCTGGCCTACCTGCATATACCACTGTGGCACCTGCATAGGTTGTGTCTGAGGAAGCTCAACAGGCCTCAACTTCTGACGTCTGCACCATGGTCTCGAAGTAGGCATCTTGTCTTTCTTGATGACTGAAGCTATAACTACGGTCAAGATCTGATGACCACAACCTCAGGTCACTAATTTTAAACAGAGACCCAAACCTAAGCAAACCACTTCTTTTTTGTCGCCCTCACCACTATCCAGTTCTTCTTAGACTGAAGCCCAAGACCTCCATAAAATATGACAGGAGTTTATGGCCTTTATGAAATCTAGAGCGAACTCTCATACTCCCACTAGAGAGGCCTCTCTAGCTAAAAGTAGCAAGAAAGTAGTCTTTCAGGAAGAGGAGGAATTGTCTTACTCTGGCCACTTGCCACCGCAAACTTACCTAGACTCATACTCTGACAACACCCTCTCCCATGTGAGAATCTTTCCTTTGGGGATATCCTGCATAGGATTAGAGAGGCTTTCATTTGCAAAAGTAAGCAGTTCCCTCTGGCTCAGACCCACCACAGGGAACTGCTAAGTTTGCCTTCACCCAGACCACTGGCTATTCCTCCTGTTCCCATTGTTTTGGATGATGTCTTTGAAGACATTGCTTTATGCCCTGATTCTCTATCCCCTGTTCCTGGGAAACCAGTCAGGTTTTATTGAGTGCTTGACTCTCACAAGCACCTTTACAAAAACCCAAAGGCTGACCCTTCTTCGGTATCCACCGAATCTACAAAAGGTATACCTAAGGAACCAATCAGACCTCTCCTAACTAATGACAGAATGACAGGGAAAGTAGATTATTAGACAGATCTGGGGAAAAAAGTTTATACCTTTGTCACCCTGGCAATGAGAGCTTTGAATTGTCAGTCCCATATGCTGAAGTACATTGAATCTCTCTAGGATGAAATTCTAGCCAAGATAAAATTCTATCTGTAATATAGTTTATTTAAAAAGATACAGGAGACAGCCAGAGAAGCTTTACAAGTTTCCAAACACTCCATAAAATGTGGCTATGTTGCTTGAGATGCTTCCTACAGAGCAGCTGCCTCAGGTTCTGTCATCCACAGACATGCATGGCTCAGGACCCAGCCCATGTCAGATCAGGTAATGGCTGAACTAATGGATGCCCCATTAGAAAAGGAACTTCTTTTTGGTCCTCCAGCTGAACAAGTTTTTGAGAAGCTGGATAAAAAAGGAAAGCAAATTAAAATAGTGAAAAATTTACCTTTCTCCAGCCTTGAGGTATAGCAGGAATTACCCTTCTAAACCTTGGGCTTTTCCACCTTAACAAGACAAGGGGAAGCCTCCCCTCCCTTATCCCACCCCAAGCCTTTGGCTGGAAGATTCCCCTTACACTTAAACCAGTGATAAACCATTACCAGGCACCAATGGGTCCTCAGTATCATAAAGAAGGGATGTTACATCTAGTTCAGGGACCCCCCCCCCCATTCTTGGGATTGCCAAAACCACCAAAAGAACAAGAAAGCCTCTTGCCACTCATCCTCTGGGCACTGCTTCACCAAGGGACCATCCAGCCAGTTCCTCCCAAGATATGAGGGAAATGGTTTGTATTTAAGGATTCTTCTAGTCTCAAGAAAGGAGAGGACCTGGAAGTCCATCTTGGATCCCACAAAGTTCAACTTGTTTCTCAACATCCCAAATTCAAAATGCTTACTTTGTAAAACTACTGCCCATGATCAACCATAATATCTGCATGGTCACTCTAGAACTAAATGATGCTTAACTCCATGCCCCCATGGCAGAGACACACCTATGATTTGTAGCAACAGGTTCTAACTTTCAGTTCTGTGCTTTGCCATTTGCTCTCTCTACTGTTCCCAGAGTTTTCATGAAGCATCTGGCTCCTCTGATAGCACATTGCAGATCTCTGGGTCTTCATATTTACACCTACTTTGATGACTGTTTCATTCATGGAAAGTCCACATCAGAGACAACTATATGCCTTGTAGATCACAGTAGACTGCTTTCAGAAGGTAGGTTTCAACTTAAATCTTCACAAATCTCAAACTCAGAAGGTAGGTTTCAACTTAAATCTTCACAAATCTCAAACTCTTCTTCAAAAGATTTAGTAACAGAAAGTTTTCTTTCTCCAAAACAAGGTTACTTTCTTGTCAAGCTGTCTAAACAGTCTGCTTCTAAAGCAGCTCATCACTGCAAGAGAAATCCTGAGGACACTGGAGTACATGGTCTCATGATCCCAACTGCAAAGTCACATGTGTCAAAACGTCAGTGGTTCCTGAAAGATTCTTGGAAATAGCATTCTCAACCTTTGTAAACCCTACTGCCTCTCTTTCCGTGCCAGAAAAAGGAACTCATGGTGGAAGAACACCATACAAAGGAACCCAGGGGTGAATTTCTCTTTGCAAGAAGCAGACAAGACCATCACCACAGCCATAGGTGCTGGAACCATAGAGTGAGGGGGAAGGGGCGCCCCCCCCCACACACTTTTGCATGTCATTGCCAAAATTTGCCGACCATCCAACTAAGCACATTTCTGGTCCGAGTCTCTGAGATTGCACCATACACCATTCCTTCCAACTCATTACAAATAAACTCCATCTCCGAGATCGCACTACAACAAAAGTCAGGAAATGTTAAATTTCATGATCCCCCCTGTAGTGCAGTCTCGGAAACTGTAATGCATATGCATTAGCAGCATGCCATTAGTTATACTTAATATATAAGGGGGGCTGAAATGTCTTGATTAACCATATGATGTGCACAAAAGATTCAGAGACATATCTACGTTACGAACATAATCCTTTACAGCATCCAAAATTGTGTAACTTGCTTTTTAGGATTAGAAATCACAGTCTTTCTTGTTACGTGGTTTATAATAAAGCTAACATGCTCATATGAATCTTGGTCATGACGAACACCTAGAGACAGCTTTGGCAGTGTTGAGCTTCCGGATTCTGCAGCCAGAAGGTACCAAGACAGAGAATCGAAGCAAGTTAAAAGCGTCACCTAAATCGGACTCCTGAAAACATCCTTCTCTGATGGAAGCAAACAGCTTCACTATGTATAACCTGGAGGTAGCAGTAGTGCAGCATTACCATGGAGACCCCTGATTTATTTTCAGCTGTTATAAAATTAGACTTCCCCATATTTTCTTAAACATGGCAAAATGCATGCAGAGAGTTTTATGATTGTATTTAAACTAGGAATAGCTTTCCTATGTAGCTGGTGTTGAATGACACAATGTTCAATTTCTTTACAACACATATTGGACCTTTAGCTGATGCATTGGTCTGCCTCCCCCCTGCCTGACTACCTTAATAGTTCAGTCTGGCCTGGGTTCAGTGGTAGGTCACAGGTGCAAAATTGCCAGTTAAAGCCATTGGACTGCATTCTTTCTGTGACCTTACCGGCTCCCGTGCTTTTTATGCTTGGTATAATAATCCAGACCAGACCTATCCTTCCCACCTTCTCAATCAAGATTCAAGAGTGAGTAGTGAACTGAAGGCTGAAACTGAAGTTTGTTTGTGTGTTATAGTTCTTTCTTTTGAAGAAGTCAGAAGACACTTTTAGTAAAAGTGTAAGAGTTTGAACAACTTTGAATTGAAGTCCATTTGCTGTCAGTGCCCTGGGGGTGGTATGTGAAATATATTGCTATCTAGAATTATTGCAGGCAGTTTAGGCTCTGCAGACAGTGTGTTTTATCAATTTTATCTCCTGTTTTTTTTTTTTTTTTTTTTTTTTGTTTGGAAGTTGGACTTTGGTAACTGGGCGGGAAAGGCACTGGGTGAGGGTTTTGGGTCTAATATCTAAGGCAGTGAAGAGGTCTTTGAGGAAAGGAAACTTTTTCATTTCAGTGCTTGTGCATACATAGAAAAGTACTGAAGGGGTCGTGGGGTTTGGGAAAATGTTTAATTTTTGTGCTTGTGCATACATGATGGACAAAGTACATAAGGGATCCTTGGGGGAAAGGATTCATTTAGATGTAATTTTATTTTTACTCTGCTGTCAGTATTTATCTATTTTATCTTCTATTTTTTATTTGGTAACTGGGCAGTAATGGTTTTGTGCTTGTGTATACATGGAAAAGTAATTAAGGGAACCTTGGCGGAAATGATTCATTTTCATTTTGATGTAATTTTATTTTTACTCATACAAACAGACTGCTGAAAAAGTCATTGGGGAAAATGCTTTATTTTTGTGCTTGTGCATATATAGAAAAGTAATTAAGGGAACCTTGAGGGGGAATGATTCATTTTGATGTCATTTGATAGTGCTTTTTCATATATGGACAGACTACTGAATGAAAAGGTTGTTAAGGGAAATGTTTCATTTATGGTGCTTTTGCATTCATGGAGAAACCTGACTGAAGAGGTCATTGGAGAAAGTGTTTCATTTTGGTGGTTGTGCATACGTGGACCAACCTGACTGAAGGGTCATTGGAGAAAATGTTTCATTTTATTGGTTGTGCTTACTTAGACAAAGTAATGAAAGGGTCGTTGTGAAAAATGTTTAAGTTTTGTGCTTGCGCATACATGAACAAAGTATACAAGAGATCCTTGGGGAAATGATTCATTTTGATGTCATTTGGTACTGCTTGTGCATACATGGACAGACGACTGACTGAGAGGGTTGTTAGGGGAAATGCTTCATTTTGGTGCTTGGGCATACATGGACAAACCTGAGAAAATTTTTCATTTTATTGGTTGTACTTTCATAGTCAGTACTATGGTCAGAAATAGATCTGTTGAATTCCTGCTTACAATGCTATTGCAGTTCTGTCTATGCAGGTCAAGTACTGCATCAAGTAATTTTGTCAGCTAATTCCTGTCCACTGATAAGTTGTACAGAAAAAAGTAACATAACTTCAGAACGGAATGCTTGATTTTAACAGCACTGCCATTACTTCTTTAACACATACCAACTCATATCAACACAGGTTGGCTTAACTTCTAATTATGTAAGAAATGTATGTGCAATTATCCTTAATGAAACTTAGCTTGCATCACGCTGACACACATGTTGTTGTTTGTCTTTTCAGCTTTTCCCGGTTAGGAGTCACCCCAGTGGAACTCCGGTCTGCTAATGATTGGCAGTAGATTTTTATGGTGCCGAGTTGTCAGCCCGATGCCCAACCTTCAGCGAAGGTACGCCCATTCACGCATGTCTTTGGAATGCTACTCGACCGCGAGGAGGACATGCAGACTCCACTCAGAAGGCACTCCAGCCGAGAATCGAACATTAAATTCCTTTAAAAAAATTGCCGTTGTTAAATCACTAAGTGCCCCTCTTGCGCTCCGCCTCCCCAGTCTTCAACAGCTTTGGGCACCTATGACCACAGCCACATCAAGCACAGTTTGGGGCGCTCACTTATGTTCTCTGAAAGTGCAGGGTATTTGGTCTCCTCAGCAGGGAAAACTGCATATAAATCAAAAGGCTACTAGCAATGTACCTGGTGATAAAAGCCTTTCAACAGCACTTAAGCCCAGGGGACCCTGAAAATCTGAACAGACAAGACTGCACTGATTTGGTACATAAACAAGCAAGGGAACCCTCTGTCCTACTCTTTGTGCAGCCTGTCTAGGAATATTTGGATGATGACTCAAGAAATATGTCTAATCCTCATGGCTTCTTATATTCCAGGTCAGAACAATACCTTGGCAGACTCTAAGAAAATACTTTCTAGACCCAATGAATAGATGCTGAAGAGAGAGAGATCTTATGGACATAACCATTCAGTGGGGGATCCCCTCAATAGACCTATTCACCTCTCACCACAACAGACCACTGAAGAAGTTCTGCTTCAGAGCTCTAGAGATAGAAGCTTGGAGAATAGATGCAGTCTCCTTCACATGGACAAACTGGTTCCTATATGCTTCCCTGCTCTTACCCCTAATTCCTGGGTTACTGACAAAAGCCAGGGAAGGCAGAGACCCATCATGATCCTAGTGGTCCCCTTCTGGCTAAGGCAACATTAGTTCTCCCTCTTCCTGATACTTGGTGAGAGGAGATTCTGCACTCTACCACAGGACGTAGATCTTCTCAGCCAAGCCAAAGGATCTGTTTTCACCCACATCTAGCCTCCCTCAGGTTAGCAGCCTGGAGGATAGGGTTTTGACACCAATAAATGCACCCTACTCCAAGGCATTCTAAGGAAATCAAGGAAGCCCAATACCAGGAAATCATACCTGGCAAAAACAGAAGATTTTCTACCTGGTGTCACAGCAATAATACTAACCCTTCTCAGACAGACATCAGCTCAGTCTTACAGTGCCTGTCACTCTTCTTTAGACAAGGATTTTCCTATTCCAGCATAAAGGTACATGCATCTGCAGTAGCAGCTTGCCTGCATAGTGCTTCACCTATCTCCCCCCCAACACACACACCTGAAACATTTTCCAAAATAGGTGATTCCCTTAAGACCACCCAGAATAAACTCTATTCTGGCACGGGATCTAAATTTTGTGTTAGAAAAACTAATCTTGTCCCCGTTGAACCTGCTGCCACTGCATGTCTAAAGATACTCACCTGGAAGACCAGTTTTCTTGTAACCGTTATGTCATCTAAGACTTGGAGCTACAAGCCCTCTTGTGTAAAGAACCTTTCACAGTTTGCCACAGGGTTAGGATCATCTTCAGAGCAAACACATCCGTTATGCCTAGGATGGTATCAGAACTGTCTTTAAATCAGGCTCTCTACCTACCAGCCTTCTTCCCAAATCCACAGAACAGAGCAGAGCAACTCCACCACACCCTGTATGTACACAGGCAGATCAGGTACCATCTAGGCAGAACAAAACCCCCTAATAGTGCAGAGCAATTTCTGGTGGCTTTCACAGAGGGTAAACAGGGCAAGTCCATCTCCAAACAAACCATTTCAAAATGGATAGCTATATGAAATAAGTTCTGTTGCTCACACCATGGAAAAGATTTACCTGGGCATGTTAAAGCCCACTCCACCAGACATGGGGCAATTACCACTGCTTTCCGCAAAGAAGTCATCAGAGGAAACCACATGGAACTCACTTCACACTTTTACAAAATACAATAACCTAGGCAGTGTCACCAGGGCTAAAGCAGGTTTCATTACTGTCATCTTGTAAAATGTTATTTCCTAAGGTCATACAGATGAACCATCACTCAACTTTTAGATTTGGGAGTTCTCCCAAGAATCCATATTGCAATATTGACTATGAAGAACATAGTACAGTTGTGTGCCACTCAACATAACTCTAGATATTTGAGTAGATCAGTGTGTTGCAGTACATACTCCCACCCTCCAAACCCTCTGTCTGCTGACAACTTGTCTTCCTTTTGCTGAGTGCAAGGGATATCAGATTCTTTTCTGCAGATAGTCCACTTAATTCCATTGTCCCCTCTCTGCCTCTTATCTTTTTTTCTCCTTCTCACTTAAACTGAGACAAATGGGGAGGTTTTGTTGTCTCCAGGCATCAGACTGCTCATTAACTGCTTAGAAAAAACCTGAATATGGCACCAACAGATATCCTTTTTAAACCCTGATGTCCAGATGTCAATCTTGGGTTGGCTAGGGATGATGTAAAATCTCTGGAAAATGGGCCAGTCATAAGCTTCGGCATGGCAGGAAGATTTAAGAAGCAGTATGCAATGAACATCTACAGTTACAATAAGTAGGACACAACTATACTTTTTCCATACTCTCTTCTACCAAGGTCATGGTCTTCCCAACTGGACTAGTCCCACTTTTCCATTTGCAACTGAACGCTTGTTTCTGAAAGGAAGAAGGCCTGTTGAGAATCATAAGTGTGCTGGGGGACCGTTAATTTACTCGGGGTCGTCTTGGTTTAAAAGTCGTTTGGTAAGATGTTCAAACACATCAGCTGATCGGGGATCTGCCTCCTCTTTTGCTGATCTTGTCTTTCTCCTTTCCAGACTACACATAACTGAATACGTAGTTATCTCACTGCAGTGAGTACTTATTTATTCCAGAGGTCATATTTGCCCTTGGTATGTATCACCCTGCCACTGTTCTAGAGAAAAAAATTATACTAAAATGGTTTTGCTTCTTCCCTAGACAGATGTACTAATGGGCTTAGTCATGATTCTAGGCTCTGGTCAGTAGTATTGCAGGCAGATGTTTTTTCTCTATGGCAGTGGACTGGCCTGTGCTTATTATTTTATGTAAAGAATATGCATAAAAATAACCAATCTTGTAATGCAGATAATCAGTACATCTTTTTGTACATTCCTTGTTTTTAGGAAGACGGTTTTACGTTGGAACTGTACATTAAACAAAAATTTGAAATACTATTCAAGTTTCTCAAAGACAAGGAGCAAAAACTCAACCAACAACTTAAAAATGATGAATCAAACAGTCTGAAAGAAACAGAAGAAAATCATGCATTCATTAAACATGATATTATTGTCTCCCATGAGGGAATGTTTGATTCTAACCTGGAGCTCAAGAATAAAACAAAAGAAAATTGGGAAGAAAAATGTGAGTGTAATGAAAAGAATGTCACCATTCAGGAGACATCCGACGCACACGTGGAATTCAGAAAACAGAAAACTCTTGGTCAGCTAACAGTAAGCATGCATTTTATTTCTGCTTTTGTTTTGGAAAAGTAGAATGAAGTGTAACAGCCTGTTTGAACTAACACTGTACCAAAAATTTATACTGAACAATGTTCTTAACTCGAAATGTTAGTCTTTTTTTATTATGTCATTGTTGATATGTTAGAAATATTGAATATGCAAACGAATTTGCATCTGAGTTGCATATAATTTGTGAATGAAAGATGATGCAGACCATGTAGGTATTCAGTGTTTCAGGCGTGTATTTGTCTTGGATTTATTATGTAGTGCTGAATACCATTTGGAGGCAGGGTATGTCACTGAGACATGACAAATTCAGGATTTGATTGAAACGAAACATGAAACACGGAGTACCTCATGAATTTAAAGTATGTCACTAAGGAGGCAACCCTACCAAGCTTCTCACATGAAGTGGGGGGGGGGGGTGGCAGTGATCTCCAAATTTCAGCTAACAGCTGTTTGGTTGTAAAACCTTATAGAATGTATATTTAGTTGGGAACTCAAAGAGTAGGATCTTGACTTTTACCCTTTTCTTGTAAACACACATAAAAAGTTTAGATTCCTCAAAAATAGATGCATTTGAAAAATCTTAATTCGATCACCTAGGTTTGATAAAAGACAAATACTTTCAAGCCGTTTAATTTCCTGGCAGAGCAGTGTGGCCTTTTTCGTTACTACATGTTAGATTTCTGCCAAATTATGACAGAAGGGTCCTCTAGCTGATGTGATAAAACAGTTTTGTTTATAGAAAGTTGGACGTTGAGGACTTCCAAGTCCTTATCTTGAGCGAGTCTAGAGAGTCTGTCTTTACTGCCCACATCAAATGTGGTGGGCCTTTATGAGTTATTGCAATTGAAGCCCTCCAGTAATGTATCTGAGGCATCTGTGCAACTGTGCGTCTGCTGCTGTATGCATGCAGATTTGTTTTTACTTTGTGAATTTGTTTTAACATTCTTAACATCTCATAAACCAAGTGACCCGAAGTATTAGGGGAGTTAATTAATTTGCTATGCTTTGAAGCAGGATCTTGCACTTCTTATTTGCATATTGACACACCAATATCCTTTGACCTAGTAGTTTTACTTGGTGCCCTGCATAAGTTAACTACATGAACATGCCTCTCTCTCTCTCTCTCTGTTCGTCCAGTATCCCTTAAACCATTGCTTTAAAAATGTATCTTCAGGTAACGGCACATTCTGCACATCTGTCTAGTTAATAACCAAAATAGCGTACTTTCATTTTCAGAATTTTTTGCTGCTAGCAAATTCTGGCTTGTATATATGTATCAATGCATCTGATGCATTTTCAGACTTCATTATATTGGCTTTTAGTAGCCCATAAAAAATACTTTTTTTTTTTTCTATTTATCTTACAAAATCTTTCAAACTCAGTTGTCTTTCTTTTTAAACATTTTGTTGAATAGTTTTGTACTAGAAAACTGAATAAATGCAGAACAGTATTGCTTCTTATAACCACACCCTTGTAAATGGAACTTGAATTTTAGTTGCAGCATATTTTCTTTTTAACCTCGTCACATTCTTGTCTCCATTAGGTTAAAAATGCATTCTTGCCCTGTTTCTCATTTTTCTGTGTTGGTTGGACTAAAATTTCATCTTTAGCTACATTAACTTTCAATTATTAATGTTTCTGCAGTTCATGAAATGTTCAGTTTTTGGCCAAAGTTTTCAGTTCTGTAACAAACGTGTAATATCTGTAAGAACTTTTGCTCATATACAAATACTGTAGAGATGGTAAGTTTGTTCTACGTTTACAGTAATCGGAAACTTCTTTAATTGCTGGTATTTTGCTTTTGTCCTCATCAAGAAAACTACAGCTAAAAGCGTGCAGGATTTCCAGTGACATGTTAAATATGGCATTCTTAACTTTTCAGGTTCGTCGGCTAGTCTACTCAAAATGAAGAATAATAATTTGAATTGCTGGATCCAAAATGTCCAGTTTTCTGTTAAGCTGTCTTGCAGTAAGAAAGCTCAAAATGGTTACAGCTGTGCCATTTTTCTAATTGCAAATTGTATGTTTACACTGCTAAATGTTATTGTTAACAGGAACAGCTGGGCACCAGCAAGAAGACTCCAGGAAATGGATCCAAACACAGCTCACGGCGTTTATTGCACAGAATAAAACAAGAATGTTAAGCGCTTTCATCCATGTATACAGACTTCTTCAGAACAAGTTTACAAACATCACTCACCCTTAAATACATAAATATCCCGCCAATAAACACAATTAATCAATTAATCTCATTTATTAACACAAGTAGTTTATTTAAAAATGCTTTAAAAGTTCTATTATACAACACAATGTTTCTAAAAAGACTTTATCAAGTCAATGACAATTCTAAAATATATATAAACTGCTTCAATATACCATGATATCTTAAATAGACCAATCCTATCCTATCACATTAATGTCTGGCAGTTATTAAGCAATAGTGTCCGATATTATTCCCTTTATATTATAACTTAGTAATCTTATGATAAGTTTTCTTGTCATAGTTATGTTATTGTGTATTGTATATACTGCTTAATTGAAACCATAAAATATGTTCCCATACTTAATATTGTTGGACAATAATGTATTCTTTTTCTTAAAAAGGTTGATTCTTTACCTAAATAACATTTTTAGCTGTAAAATATAAGATATAAACAACTAATGAAGCAAGGGTATTTCCTACATAAATATGAATTTTGTAAATATGGATGTTAATATGTGTTATAAAATAACATATTTACCCGTATTCATCTACTGTATTGGATTATACCCTCACCAAAGGTTTGGTAGGAACCATTTCATTAAGTCCTGGTGGTATGGCTGAATTTAATCTTATCTGCCATCTCACCTCCTTGTCACCCACTATTGCCTTAATATTTCCTCCTCTGGGGTTAGGTCTCACTACTTCCAATATGGCAAATTTAAAACCTGTGCAACCTTGATTATTTATTAGGTGCCTTGATAGTGCATTATTGGTATCTAATTTTCTAATGCAGTATAAATGGTCATAGATTCTATTTTTCAAGTATCTATCAGTTTTCCCTACATAATAATTCATACAAGTATTGCATAGGGCTAAATAGATGAGATGTTGACTCTGACAGTTGCCATGGCAAAACTTGACTTTACTTCTGATATTATTTTTAAGAATAACTGTCGTCTCTTCATAAATGTAGCTGCAATAATTGCAGTTACCACATTTTTTGGTACCTATCTTGTTACTATTGCTGCTCTTGATAGAATTATATTTTAACTCTATTATTCTCTTTATGTTGTTACCTGTTTTGTACACATAGTATGGTTTGCTCGGTATCTTATCCTTTATTGTACCATCACTTAATAATATGTTCCAATTAGTGTTTATAATATCCTTCACTTCGTTACTGTGTGTACCATATTTCAATATACAGGCTTTATTATATTTGTCATCCATCTCTCCCTTGGTCATATTAGTATTTTTCTTCTTAGTTATCTCATTGTTGTCTTTCAGCTTTTCCCGGTTAGGGGTCGCCACAGCGGAACTCCGGTCGGCTAATGATTGGCAGTAGATTTTTACGAACGGTAAGGTGCCAGCTCAACATTCAACCTTCCACGAGGGCACGCTCATTTACGCATGTCTTTCGAACGCCCTTCCAACCGTGGGGAGGACATGCAGACTTCACACAGAAAGCACTCCCCACACTCCAGCCAAGAATCGAATGGGAGAACCCCTTGCTGTGAGGCAACAACACTACCGCTGCACCACCGCGGCTGCATGTCTACACTCCTAAATAGATGTTCTCAAAGACAGACACGTTCCTTCAATTCTGCAGCTGTTTCCTCCTTGCTGTTTTCTTCATTTCTCACAGTAGATATGTTTTATTAAAATGCTATATAAGTAACTTAGACTTTATAGATGAACTTCAAGCCTTCGTATGCTGTTTTATTCAGTGTTTTCTAAAAGAAATGTGTACCATCTGACATGCCACTTCCTTTAACCAGATGTTAACATATTTAAAGCTGTGACCCCCGTATAATCATCACCATCATCATCATCATCTCCATGATGAGTCCTGCAGCAACCCTCCTTTCAGGAGGAATAACAAGCATATTCAGTTTAAAAAAAATGATATTTATTTTCGGATGGATGAGTATCCATGTTTTAGCAACTATTAAGTTGTTAAACAAGGAAGCTTATCCGTCAAAGAGTAAATAAGATTCCTCCTGAAGGGAGGGTTGCTGCAAGACTCACCATGGAGATTACTTCTTTGTAACATCCAGTTTTAGAAGTACTTGTTGACCAGTACTCAAGACAATATGAGGTGCATGTTGGATAAGAGAGACTACCAGAAGTGGATTCCTAGGATCTCAATCACATATAATACAACCAGGGAACACCATTTTACAGCTGGGGCATGCACTCTCATAGTTTTCTGTGTTTTTGAGGAATAATTTCAATGTAGTTTTGTTTTTAGTCTGTGTCTTAAGTTGTAATAAACAAATGATTTTGTGTTATTGCAGAAGTGATTTTGTAGTGTGAAAAAGAGGGCCTATATCACGTTGTCGAACTCTTAAAAATTTGAACGTCATATGGTCAAGACCATATGAACGTTTCAATGGAGATGTCCGTACAGTGCGGAAAGTAAAGATTTCCCTTTTCTGCACTGTAGTGCAATCTCGGAGTTGGTATATTTAAAGAGTGGGGGGTGTGAGGGGTGCTTGGGGGCTTGCCCCCCTGCTTAAAATGTTCAGGTAGGTTTTTTGTTTCGTTTATTTATTTTTCTATTAGATTTTCTAACTTTTAAAAGTTCGATCATATGGCGTCGACCATATGACGTTCGAACTTTTAAAAATGTGATTATCTAATATAGATCCTAAAAAAGAAAGGTATGAGCTGTTATTGTGTCCATGCTTGGAAAATAGTTTGTGTTATTCTCATTAAGAGCTTATTTTGTGCTGTAGTTTGCCTGACCTCAGCTTCAGCACTTTTTAGTTGAGACTCAGCTATGGGACTTCTCCAGCTGTTAACATACATCGTGTTTGCACAGCTGCATTCACTGAGCAGATAAAGGTTGAGAATGTAAGTCATGGTGAGTTGCACTGCAATGTATTGTACTGTGCAAACTGGTGACACTTTTTTTTTTGTTATGTCCTTTTTCTTCACTGAGGTGTGACTATGGAGTTAAGATATATATATATATATATATATATATATATATATATATATATATATATATATATAATATATATACACACACATATGTATGTGTGTGTGTGTATGTATAAAATTCTGGTGAGCATGGTGAGCGTTGGGGCTTGACTCCCCATGGCAAAGAAAAAGTTTTTTATGTTTTATGCTTCCTGCCCGCTTACACTTTCTAGAACCAAAGCTCTTCACCGAAGAGAAGCCAAAGCCCTGGCCACCCATAATAGCAAAAAAAATGCATTTATAACTTCCTACTAATAGTTGCATTAAAGACTTGTTACTGTAATATAAATTAGTATAATTAACTATTAATTCTTAAATTAAAAATATGTTTTTCTTTTCTTTTTTAATTTTATTTTTTGGACCACCATTTAATTTAATTTTTTTTTTATTTTTTATATATTTTTTTTGGGTCTTATTATTTTAATATATTATATTATTATATTTCAATTTCTATATATATGTGACTGTTGAATTATATGTTATTTGTGAAAAATGTGTATTGTATATATTATATTTTTATCCTAAATCTGTATATATGTTATATGTATATTTTTTTTAATGTTCATAATCAATACTTTTAACTGAATACATCTGTTCTGTAGACTGAATAATGCTGTTCATATTCAAAACAATATAATTGTACTGTCTTTTGGAGCTTTTCTTAGTCAAAACAGACTTTAGCCCCAATCAGACTTACTAATTAATAATAATAAATGTAATTAATTAAGTAATTAATTAATAATATAGTGAATTTTGAGACTTCATCATATAGTTTTATATATGCCAGTCATTCATAAGAATGGTTTGGATTCTAAAACAAAACTATATAACCAAGAATGTTAAAATAAGCTGACGTTATAATTGCTAATTTTAACGTCATAAACGAATAATTCAAAATGTAGCGTTATGAATATCAAATTGTAATAATGGGGGGTTTGTGTTTTGTGTTGGTATGGTTGTTGGTTGTGTGGGTGGTGTGTTGATGTAGTGTAGGTGTTGAGGTAAGTTTGTGAGTGTTTTTTTGTGTGGGAGTTAGGGTGTGAGTGAGTGAGGATGTGATGTGTGTGTGAGTGAGCTTTTTTGTTGTGTGTGTGATCTCGAGTTAGTATATATAAGCAGGGGGGTAGGCCCCCATTAGGGGGGTGCAGGGGGCCTGCCCCCCTGCTTATGTGTGTGAGTTGTGTGTGTGTTTTTTTTTGTTTATTTTTATGGTTTTTCAGCTCCCCATTTTTCGTAGTTGCATTTCTTTATTAAGTTGCTTCATAACCATTTATAGTCTGTTTTACTAATAAAAGATGGATTTGCACTATTTTTGTGCAGAGAGCAAGAACACTCATCCAGCTACCTACTTAACTCAGTAAACTACTTGAAACTTCAACAAGACACTGTTATTTCTCCCACCAGAAGGATATCAGAGAGAGGCTGCTAGATATGCTAGCTAAAAGAGATTTTATCTGGACTAATCCTTGTAGCCTTACTAACTTGGGGGATCTATTTTCTGTGTCACAGATGTGTTCTTTAACCCCATAAACCCAACCGAGTCATTCTGAACCACAGATGTACTCCCTTATATATGCTGACAAGCCATGCATATTGTAGTGACTTACAAGAGGCAATCTGAAGTAGTAAAAAAGTAATAGAAAAGGAAAGTTTTATAACTTTTCACCCAGTGTAGGCCTCCCCTTCCCACCCTTGGGGTGTGTGTGTGTGTGTGTGTGTGTGTGTGTGTGTGTGTATAAATAGTTAATCTTTTTTTCCCTCTTTAACCTCGGGTTCTGCATAAAAAAAAAGTAATAGAAAAGGAAAGTTTTATAACTTTTCACCCAGTGTAGGCCTCCCCTTCCCACCCTTGGGGTGTGTGTGTGTGTGTGCTTGGCTAGCTAGCATTGTTAGCTATAGGTATGTCGGAGTCCCAAAAAACAATGTTTTCTAAGTGCACAGAGTGTGGCCATAAGCTGTTTCCAGCCAATGGTCACACTCTGTGTGTGGTTTGTCTACGGGTTCCACATCTCACCTCAGGCTGCAAGGTATGTGCAGCATTCAACCCCCGGGGCCTGCAGGATCACATGACCAAGCTGATTCTGGCTGGTCTTCTACCAGCAGAATCAGCCACCTCTTCTGCATTGCCTTCTTCAGCCACGGCTGTGACTGCTCAAGCTTCCGGGCCTTCTCCCCTGTCCAGGACTCCCACTCTCACTTCCAAACAGGGTGAGAGAGAGGCCAGGAAGGAGAAACACAAGCAAGGAGAGAGAGAGAGAGAGAGAAACAAAAGGAACGAGAGACTGGGAGAGGGGTTGCAAGAGACAAGCATACTCGGATCCGTCACCCCCCCCCCCGCTAAAGTGATCTCTACTCCATGGAAAGTTGTTAGGCTGTCTTCCACTCAGCCCCGTTCTCCATGATTCTCTCTGGAGCCAGAGGAGGAGGCTCAGCTCGCTTTGAGGTCGTCCTCTCATTGGCCCTCACAGCCCGTGTCGGTGGCGTCCTCAAGATCCACAAGGAGCCTCTCTGAAGCTGGCATGGACCACATGATGAGAATGGGAGTATTGCTGGCCCCCCCCCAGCCAGAGCAGGGAGTTTGGCTCCGACATTTGCCCTGATAGCTCCTTCTCCGATCCAGCCTCGGGTTTCGGAGTCCCTGGATCTGAGGTGCCATGGAGTCAGGGGGTCAGCGCCAGTGGTTCCTCCAACCTCAACGCTTGCCATGTCCTCAAGCCTGTCTGATCCCCTGTTGGATTCAAGCTCTCGGAGCTGAGATCTGGGCATCAGATCCGAGGTGATGAGTGCATCGTTGGCCCCATTGTGGTCTTGGCATACCATCCCTACTGGGTCCGACTGTTCCGGCCTCGGCTCCGATCCCCTCGTCAGATCTGATACCCGCCCCACTAGTTTCAGGGAAGCTGGCTCCCCTTTGGCCTTCGACATTGTGGAGAGGGTACTGTCTGGAGGATCGAGACCTCTCACTCTTTCCTCGGAGTCCACCCCTCCTCCCTTGCAGCTGAATTTGTCTTCCATCATCCAGTCCTCCCAGGGACAGCCTGTGTCTGATACACCCCAGATGGTTCCCCTTGAGGAATATAAGACTGTTTGTGAGCCCTCCCCGGAGAGCCCCCCCCCCCCGAGGAGGCTCCTCACAAATGCCAGTGCAAGAGGAGGCACATGGACTTCCCTGAGTCCCTCACTGAGGATAACGACTTGGAGGAAGGAGAAGATTCCCCAAGATCACCCCTGAAGACATCTCCTTTGGAGACATTATGGAAATTCTTCACCAGAAGGGGGGCTGGTCCACCCAAAAGCCTTCCTCGGATGAGTCAGTATTTCTGGAGGCATTCACAGGCCCCTCTACCTCTTGGGTGTCCCCCACGACTGACCCTCTGCTAGACCTCATTACCACCAGAGCTTGGAAGGAACCGGACACTGTAGAGTCAATACCCAAACGGCCAGATAAAGTATTGATCCTCCTGCTGACAAGCCCACTTGGAGTAAGGGTTCCCCTGTTGATGCCATGGTGGTGGCAGCGGCCACCAAAAAGGAACTGGTGCAGGAGAGTTCCTCGATCCATCCTGTGGACAAGGAGTCTAGGGTGATGGATCATCTTGGAAAGCAAACTTTTGCTTCAGCTACCTTTGCTATAAGGGCGCTGAACTACATGGCCCACGTAATTAGACTTCAGTGTGACCTTGTGAAAGAGTACGTGGAGTCTTCCCCTGGAGTCCATTTTGGCCAAGGATAAATGGACATTCTCTGCTCATATGGCCATTCTCGAGTCGGATTCAAATACGTCCATGCGTTTACTCTCTCATGCCACCGAGGGAGCCGCTAGGGCGGCCGGGTCCGGTATGGTCATAAGGTGTCATGCCTGGGTCCGGCTTTGTGATTTTTTGGAACCTTTCAAGGCGTCCTTCACAAATGCCCCTTTTGATGGTTTGACCCTGTTCGGGAAGACCGCCCAAGATACGCTAGTCCAGAGCGAGAAGGACGGGAAAATGCTGTCGGCCATCGGGATCCGCTTCTCCAACCCTCGAAGGTCCTTCTACAGGAACCAGCGAGGGCAGAAGAAGCTGTGGTTCCGGAAGTCTCAGCAGTCCTGGAATGCTCTGGACTCCTTCTCCCCTAGAGGCAGAGGGAGACAAGGTGGACGCCGGCCCAGAGGCAGAGGGGGACCGAAGAACTTGGGTCATGGGAACCTTTTTCCGATTGACCCGCAAAGCAGCCCTGAGGGGTTGCCCGACTGCTCCTCTCTGGAGGCAGTCGGGGGGGGGGGGTTGAGGTACCTAGCCCAGTGGGAGTCCATCACTTCAGATCACTGGGTGCTTTGAATAATATCCAGATGCTATTTCATTCCCTTCATAAACAGTCCCAGACATCCCACCCACTCAAAGGGAGGTGGCAGATTTGGAAATAGAAAAGCTGCTAGACAAAAGAGCAATCCAGCCAGTGCCCCAGACCAGTCCAGATCAGGCATCTATTCCAGGTTCTTTTTGGTGCCAAAAAAGACGGGGGACTTAAGGCCAATCCTAGACCTATCCATGATGAACCTGTCCGTTGCCAAGGAGAAGTTTCAGATGGTCACATTACAGTTCATCCTGCCATTTTTGCAGGAGGAAGACTGGATGTGTTCGGTAGACCTCAAGGATGTGTACTACCATATCCTGATGGACAGGCGATCCAGGAGGTTCCTCCACTTTTGGCTAGGAGCCAGTCACTACCAGTTCAGGGTCCTGCCCTTCGGTTTCACCACATCCCCCAGGGTGTTTACCAAGGTCATGTTAGTTGTAGCGGCCCATCTGAGGCTTCAGGGCATTCAGGTCTTCCCATGCCTGGACGACTGGCTCCTCACTGCCTCCACCAGGCATCAACTTATGCTAGCCAGAAACTTCTTTCTTCAGTTGTTGAATTGGCTGGGTATTACAATAAACCTCAAGCAGTCTTCTCTTCAACCTGTTCAGATTCTATACTTCGTAGGAGCAAGAATAGATTCTGTTCAGGCCAGGATATTTTTGACCCTAGACAGACTTCGGAGCCTGGCCCTTCATCTCTTGGTGCTTTTTCAGATTCCTGCACCCCCAGCAGAGTTAGTCCTGAGAGCCCTAGGGTCCATGGCAGCAGCGATATATCTGATTCCTTGTGCACATCTGCATATGAGAGTGTTACAGTGTACGTTACAAGTTCAGTGGTCTCTACTATATCAGCCTTTAGACTTTCAGATTCCTCTAAGCAAAGTGTGCAAAGCATCTCTCATGTGGTGGCTTTAATCCCAGGATCTGCGAGAAGGACGCCCCTTTGTTACGCCTCTGCCCCAAGCCACGGTGACCACGGATGCCTCCCGCTTAGAGTGGGGGGGCATTGCTCAGGCAGGACTGTCCAAGGCACGTGGACCCCAAGCGAGACTGTTCTGCATATCAATATTCTAGAGATGAGAGAAGTCCTTTTAGCATGGCAGGCCCTTCATACTGCTCTTCCTCTGGGAACTATTGCGATCCAGTCAGACAATATGTCAGTGGTCTGGTACATCAACAAACAGGGGGGAACCAGGTCCTATCCACTTTGTCGAAAGGCCATGAGAGTGTGGGCATGGGCGATCTCAACCAACCGTTTTCTGATAGCAACGCACATCCCGGGTAGGTCAAAAATTTTGGCAGACAAATTGAGCAGGACTATCCTTTCACTTAATGAGTGGTCTCTGAACCCTTATGTAGCGGAACAGATCTTCCTCAAGTGGGGTCAGCCTTGCTACAATCTCTTCAAGTCGCTGTCCAACGCAAAGTGCAGTGAGTTTTTTGCTCTGATTCTCCCGACAGGGGAAGTCCCCAGAGATGCTCTTGTCCATGCTTAGCCACCTGGCCCTTTTTATGCATATCCCCCACTTCCTCTCATGACAAAATTCTTACAGAAAGCTCGTCGGTTGGGGGGCAGGGTAATCCTCATAGCCCCATTCTGGCCTCGTTAAGTCTGGTTCCCTTGCCTACGGTCTCATCTTCTAGCTCCGCCCTGGATATTGGATCCCATTCTGGATATCATTCATCATCCCTCGGGAGTTCCTCCTCCGAATCTGGACATCCTCAAGCTCACAGCCTGGTTGCTCCAGTTCCATTAGTTGCCAGCACTCTCGGTATCTCTTCTCCAGTTAAATCCATTCTGGTAGCGGCACACAAGTCCTCTACCAGGAAAGTGTACAGTAGTAAATGGAAACTTTTTTCCATTTGGGCTTCTCAGAGAAATTTGGATCCTTTTACTGCTCCAGTTCCACTGGTGTTAGACTTTTTTTGTCTCATATGTTCCAGCAGGGGGCCAGCTCTTCCACAGTGAAAGTCCAGCTGGCAGCTATATCCCATTTTCATGTAGGGGAAAATTCAGGTTCTCTGGCTTCTACCAGAATTTTCAAGACCTTTATCAAAGGTACTTTTCTACTGAGACCTCCTATCAAACATCCTTCTCCTCCGTGGGATTTGACCTTGGTTCTTCAGGCCTTAATTGCACCTCCGTTCGAGCCCGCAGCATCAATTGACTTGAAATTCTTGTCATGGAAGACAGCCTTCCTGGTAGCAATCTCTTCAGCCAGGAGTGTGTCGGAGCTTCCAGCCCTAGGTATGAAACCCCCATACCTAGTTTTTCATAAGGCTAGGGTGTCTCTCAGGACTAACCCGTCTTTTCTTCCTAAAGTTGCTTCGGAGTCCAACATTAATCAGTCTGTTAATCTGCCTGTTTTTTTCCCTAATTTTCAAAATAAAGGGCAATACAAACTTCATTTCCTGGATGTTCACAGGCAGTTACGTTTTTACTTACATAGGTCCAAACCTTTCCGTAAATCTGATCAGCTTTTTGTTTCCTTTGCTAAACTCTTTTTAGAGAAACCGGTTTTGAAGGTGACTCTCACTAAATGGATTTCGCTTTGTATTTTACAAGCATATAAAGAACTTTGATTACCAGAACCAGAAGGAGTTCATGCTCATTCTACCCGTTCTATGGCTACTTCTGCTGCATTCTGGTCTAGAGTTTCCCTGGATGACGTTTGTTCAGCAGCTACCTGGGCTTCCTCTCACACTTTTATTACTCATTATAAACTGGATATGGTGTCTAGAGGAAGGGCTTCCATTGGCTCTGCAGTGCTCCGGAATATCCTTCCTTAAGGACCTCCCAAGATTACAGGTAGCTGGCGACTCTGTCCCACAGGTTGATGATCAAATTAAGTTAACTACTTCAGATAAAGAAGTTATGTACTCACCATAACGTTCCATCTGAATAGTTAGACTTCATTTGTCAGCAACTGTCCCCCCCTCCTTCTCCCTGACCTTGGTGGTTTATTTATGCTTTTGGGCTCGATGTCCTGAGTCTGACCAGCCTGGTGTATGTGTTCGTGTCAGGGTTTGGTATCTTAGGTTGTTGTGTGTCATGTGATGGGTGGCAAACTCAATCTGAGGATTGGAAGGAGGTTGCAGTGTAGTATGGGTAAAGGGGAAGAGCTTACAGCTTGGATCTTTAGCTTGGTAAGCTGCCGGCCCAGATCCGAATCGGATCCGGAATCCACAGGTTGCTGACAAATGAAGTCTAACTACTCAGATGGAACGTCATGGTGAGTACATAACTTCTTTTTCTGCATTATATATGCAAATGCAGCAGACCTGTACAAGCTATAGTGAATCCTCTATTTGTTCCTTCATCTCACAAACCTGTTACAGATTAATTGCTTGAAAAACACTGAGCCAGACAAATGTCTGTGTCACAGACCTGTTCCTCTGCACTATACATTTATATTAACCATTTTGTATGTTGCAGGCAACCTTTAGGTTCCTGGATTGGATGTTTCTGATGCTTTTTGTTTTATGGGTTTGTAACAGGATGATTTGGGCTAAACTGGAGGATTTTTATATAGGACAGGCATGGGTCACTTCTCAGCAGCCTGTAGAAGACAGAATAGGAAAATGCTTTGCTGCATGACACTTGTTTTTTATACCATGTATTCTTTTTGTGAGAAATCTCTGAAAATGTCCCAGTTGTTGTGCATGGCTGTGTACATACTGAAGGGGGTAGTCTGCTGAATGGTCTTATAAGAGTAGAATACAACAAAAAAGATGACATGTTTTGATGGGGTGGCTACGGTGGTGCAGCAGTTAGCATTGTCACCTAACAGCAAGAGGTTCAACGGTTCGGATTCTCGGCTACGTTGCCTTTTGTGCAGAGTCTGCTTGTCCTCCCACATCCCAGAGACATGCAGTAGGTGGATTAGACAGTCTGAATTGACCATAGGTGAGAGTGTGTGTGCAAGTGAGTGGTACAAATGAACTACCATGGCAGGGCTTGGCACCCAGCAGTGTAAACTTGGCTAGAGATGATTGTCACTGCTGTAGTGACATCCCGACCCCATGTGCAAAATAGGAAAAGGGGTTGAGGATGGATGGATGGATATCAGAAGTATACTTCAGTCCTATAGACCTTTCAGGTTCTTTGTCACATACATAAAACCTGCACCAATCTGTTCTGGCCTTCTTCATTGCAGACCCTATGTGAATAATTGTGCATTCCAGATGTTTTTAACCACAAAGGTTGAGATGACACGTTCTGTATCTCAGATCTGTTTCTAATTTCCTAGTCTGACATGAACCAATCTGCATCCTCGTGACACAGAATCATGAGACATTATTTGTCCCATGACAGCTCCCAGACTTGACACAGCCCCAACACTGGCCCATTTCAGAATTTATAAATGTTCATCATATTGATCACCACTGCAGTAGCCTTAGCTATATGGGTATATCCTGTCAAGGATATAACATCTGGCAGCTTCCTAAGCTTCAGGGCACCTTCCACATGCCAACTCTGTCAGACAGCTTGAGCTAAGCTGACTAAGACAAGTTTGGGTGTGAAGGCCTTCACAGCTTTACTGCCACTGAAGAGTGCACTCTCCTGAGGCATTAGAGGATTGACTGTCAGCACCTGCTTTCTTTTGTTGGGCAGATTGATTCTCTTTGAGGAAAAAAAAATTTTTCTTAATTTTGTTTTATTATTCCTTTCCTCTTCAGGAAGGTTATTTTAAAGCTAAGAGTGTTGTGTTTTAATGGACTGTCTTGAGACTGTAACATACTTTTAAATGGAGCTGTTGTTTTCATGTTCATTTAAAAGTGGTGTAAAGTAGCTAAAAGCATTTTTTTTCTGTGGTGAAATTGTGTTTAAAACACTATGCCACCCCAACAAAAATTAACTGTGTTTTACTGTGCTTTTCTGTCAGAAAAGTAACATTTGTAGACTGGTAGTGTTTACCAGCAATTCTTGTCTACCCTGGGAAAAGGCACCATTTTCATCATGGCCAGGGAACAAAGTACCAGTCCCATGGTCAGTCCTTCTTTCAGCCACAAAAAGAAAAAATTAAGCAAGCAGCCTTTGCCGCCATTGGAGGCTAGTAATTGGCTCAGACAGAGGTGGGTGACTCTGTTGTGGCCATTATTTGCACGTCAGACCACTCATCTTTTACCCTGGATCACTCTGGTGTAGCACATCTGCAGCTGTTGGGGTCCACTCAGTGGGCAAGGAAGAGCCACTCTTGTCAGTCGTGTGAGTGGGAACACACAGGATTTCTCTGTTGTGTCAGAATGCTGTGTCCATTCCTGAGGAACCTGCTGCTGCCATTAATAACACAGTTGGCCCCATTTTACTTGTCAAAAAGAAATGGAAATCCAAGCTTGCATCATCTACTCCTCAAATTTCTTTAGATAGCAGTAGCTTACTGGGTATGGCTCAGGGTTTAATTCAGTCTGTTTATCTTCTTGTAAAGTAGCTTCTGGTAAAAGAAAGAGGGATCCCTCTTTTCCTGAAGAAATTCAAGATTCTGAATGTGATCAGGAAGATGCAGGGATTGATACTTTTTTCCTTAGATTTCTGATCCGACTCCACTAAGTTTCTGATTCTCCCTCTTGGGTGGGTGGGGGTCTCTTTCTCTGAGACTAAGGTTACCATACGTCCGGGTTTCCCTGGACACGTCCTCTTTTTTGGACTCCTGTCCGGGCATTTTTTGAAAATTTTGTGATTTGTCCAGGTTTTAAAACCTGGACAAATCGCAGAATTTTCAAAAAACAGACTCCCCTATTTTGGAGTCTTTCCTCTGCTTTTTTCTTTTTTCATTGGCTCATATACCAGTATACGAGCCAATCAAAAAACAGAGCTCTGTTCAATGTGGAACTGCTTGATGTTCCGCATTGAACAGAAGCGGGTCCGCTGTGTGCATTTTTGATTGGCTCATATACCAATATATGAGCCAATCAAAAAGCAGAGCTCTGTTTAATGCGGAACAGCTTGATGTTCTGCATTGAACAGAAGAGGGTCCGCTGTGCACGTTTTTGATTGGCTCGTATACCGGTATACGAGCCAATCAAAAAGTGGAGCTCTGTTCAGTGCAGAACTGCTTGATGTTCCGCATTGAAAAAAAGCGGGTCCGCTGTGTGCATTTTTGATTGGCTCATATACCAGTATATGAGCCAATAAAAAAGCAGAGCTCTGTTTAATGTGGAACAGCTTGATGTTCCGCATTGAACAGAAGAGGGTCCACTGTGCACGTTTTTGATTGGCTCGTATACCAGTATACGAGCCAATCAAAAAGTGGAGCTCTGTTCAATGCAGAACTGCTTCATGTTCCGCATTGAACAGAAGAGGGTCTGCTGTGCAAGGTTTTGATTGGCTCGTATACCGGTATACGAGCCAATCAAAAAGCGGAGCTCTGTTCAATGGGGAACTGCTTGATGTTCCGCATTGAACAGAAGAGGGTCCGCTGTGCGAGATTTTGATTGGCTTGTATACCGGTATACGAGCCAGTCAAAAAGCAGAGCTCTGTTCAATGCGGAACTGCTTTATGTTCCGCATTGAACAGAACGGGGTCCGCTGTGCGAGGTTTTGATTGGCTCGTATACCAGCATATGGGCCAATCAAAAATTCCCAAACACAGACCTTTTTTTTTTTTTTTTTTTTGCTCTTCAACCTAAGAGGGGTAGCAGCACATATATTTTTTTGTCCTCTTTTACATACAAACAAATATGGTAACCCTATCAGAGACTATTGCAAGAATGAGCCAGAATGTGCCAGTGTTTTCTGTGGGAGAACATTGAGGTTTCTGAATCCGTCAAAAATGCTATGATTTGTTACAGAAGGATTTTCTTGAACCTACACCCATTCCTCCTGTCCTGTCTGCTTTAGATGATGTATCTGTTAACTGCCTGCAATTTTCCTGATAGTCAGTCAGCTGCCCCTAAGAAGTAAGATAGGATGTATAAATTCCTTGGTCTTTTTATATGCTATTTCGAAACCTGACCCAACAGGTATAGCTTTAATTAATCACACTTCTGCACTTAGTTAATTCTAATCCTACACTTTCTGATAAGGATGGAAAAATTATTGATAGGTATGGGGGAAAAGTGCATACTTGTGCAACTTTGATTTTTCAGAATTTTGAATTGTCAGGATTGATATGTTAAAGTTTGTTCTGACAAACTGGGAAAGTATGAGGAATGTTTCATCTGCAGTTTCTTCTTTTGAAGAAAACTCAGCTTTAAATAACTTAATTTATTTGCTGCACATGTCACTGCTCATTGTTTACAGTGCATGTACGACTCTGTTGATACTTCTTCCAGGGCTGTGACCACTGGTACTGTTTTGAGGAGGTTTGCATGGCTGCATTCTCAGAGATTCCCAGTTGATATTAATAAAGAGATTTTAAATTCTTTTTTTTTTCGATAATCATTTTTATTATTTTTCAAAACCATAATACAATCCACACACTATTTACATTATGTACAAAATTGCTTCCAATGTTTAGCTCCATTTCAAATATTCACATCATACATTAACAATAGATATCGTACTAATCAGGTAGAGAAAAAAAAAAAAAAACGAAAACATCTACCAGAGAAAAATAAAAACAAACTCAAGCCAACAATCTGTATTATTTCTACGTCCTCTATCTAATCTAATATTGTGTTTGTTCTCTTACTGTATGTCCTAAAAGAAAGTGGATAGGAACCTCTAGGCCAATACAATGTTAAAGATTTGCTCCCAAATTTTTATACTATTTATACTTTTCTTGTTGTTACTAATTAATAATTTATGTGCTAAAATATGCTTGATCGCTAACAGCCTGAATTTTTGCCACGATGTCTGGGCTGGGTTCAACCAATTTGTGGCTATATATAATTTCATTAATAAACTGATATTCATAATTACGATCCTCTTTGATTTATCTAAATTCTCCGGTGGGATATGGAGAATCAAAAATTCCCAGGTGAGTGAGTTTTGGTAACCCATTTTTTGTAACTGCAATTACAATTTATAAATGCACTTGCAACTCCAGAACATGTGTAGCAGGTCCGCTGTCTGATCTAAACACTGTGGACATTTGGGTGAGTTTTTCGAATCAAATTTATGAAGAGTGAGACGGGTATAATACGCATTATTAAATATCATCAGTTGAGTAAAGACCAGTTTTTGAAGGGATACTGATTTCAATGTTAAGCTAAACGCCTTTACTATCGTACTATCATCTAGGGATACCAATTTCTCTTTCCAGTATTTCAATAAAAGAATATAATTATTGTATTTCCTCTAAGAGATTTTAAATTCTTCCTTGTGTAGAGATTGTAATTGGCTCCTTTGCTGCAGAGGTGATCAAAAAGTGTGATGAAAGGGGCAAGCTGATCCAGGGAATCTCTAAGATTTTTCAGCCATCCTTTTCCAGGTTTTCCAAGGGACTTTCTATCTCATCATCCAATTTTGGAAAAAAAAAAAATATAGAATAAACAGTCTCAACAAAATGCTGGTAAACAGTAATTTATGAAGAAATGGCAAGACGCATCCAAAAAGAAGTGTTGAACCTCCCAAAACCAAGGACAGTCCAACAAGTCTGAATGACTGTTCGAGACCTTGTGAACCACTCCCACATGGACCCCTTTCCTAGAATCTCCATTTTCCTCTTTGACAACACATTGTTTCAGACAAATGGGTTCTGAAAATCATTCATCCAAGTTACAGATGGCAGTGGGAGAAAATTCTTCCTTTCCATGGGTCATTCCTCATCCTCCTGATCAGACTCTTGTTTCCACCAGTCATGACATGCTGTCCCAAGAAGTGATAAAACCAGCTCCTCCTTTTCAGGTGGGGAAGGGTTTTTATTCAAGGATGCTCCTAGTGCAAAAGAAAAAAAAAATCTTTCTTAAACCTTTTTGTGATGGTGCCCACATTAAAAATGATGTCACTTCACAACCTGTTACCTCTTCTTTGTCTTTCAACTTTTTCTGGTAACACTAGACTTTATCACAACCCTATTCATCCAGACTTTAGACATTTCTTAATGAGATCCAGAAACACAAAAACGTATCAGTTCTCTTCCTTACCCTTTGGACTATCCACTGCACCAAGAGTGTTCACAAAGTGTCTAGCTCCACTTATAGCTCATTGTAGGCTATAGGTTATCCATATTTTTCACATTTAGATGACTTGCTTATCTTTGTAGAGTCTTTTTCAAGGGAACGTTCAAATGTCTTTCTTGAGTCCTTCTCATTGGATTGTGTTCCAGGGATGCCAACATGCAACCTCTGTTGAAAGAGCTTTTCTTCCACAGAAACAAAAATGATTAATATCTAGAACTACTTTTTTTTTCTACTCAGACTTCAGTCACTGCTAGGAAATAGCTCAAGATTTTGGGTCTCATGGCAACTGTGATTCTCATCATTCCCGTGGCAAGACTCCACATGAGAAAGACACAGTGGTTTCTGAAATCACTTTGGTCCCAGCAATAACACCCATTATCTTTTCTCCCAGTGCTAGAGTTTGTCAGAAGAGAAATCTTTTGATGGAGGCAGATATCCTTAAATCCAGGTCTCCCCTTCTTCCTCCCTGCTCCAAAGCAGTCAGCCACCACAGACACTTTGGACTTTGCTTGGGAAACAGTTTCAGGAGGGATAAAAGTGCCAGGGGAGCAGTTTCAGGAGGGGTAAAAGTGCAGGAGTTGAGGGGTACCAAGGACAGAGATATAGCTTCATAGCGCAGTCTCACTCTGCAGGCATCCTACATTCCAGTTTTACAAGACCAGGGGAGATCTTTTCAAGTAGACACTAGATTGGGGGTCTTCCCAGATTTGATCCATCCCTGGGGAGTTCCTCAAGTAGACCTCTTTACCTCTTCATTGACCAATCAACTGCAAGATTCTGTTCCAGGACTCCATGCAAGAAAGCCTGGAAGACAGATGCCTTTTCTTTTTCTTGGACAGGAATGTTCCTGTTTGCTTTTCCACTAATATCCAGGGTACTTCTGAAGATTCAGAAGGAATCCCCAAGGATCATTGTAGTGACTTCCATCTGGCCAGTTAACTGTGATTCTCCCTTTTTTGGAAATGGCCTGGGATAATTACCACAAGCTTACTCACAGACTGGATCTACTGACAAAAGAACGGGAGTGTTTGATACACCCTAACACCTGTCAACTTCAGTTGACTTCCTAGATGATAGGATCTTATTTGTTTTAGGCACTTGTTTACTGAGGACATGCATCAGGTAAAACAGTCTGCTGCTAGAAAATCTTATAGTGAATGGAAAAGGTTTTCTAGTTGGTGCCAGCAACATAACCAGCACCCATTCAGGGCTAATTTTCCTCTGGTTCTACAGTATTTGTATTTGTTGGTATCCTGTGGCCTTTTGTATTCCTCTATCAAGGTTTATTTATCGGCCATTTCAGTATGTCTGCCCATGGAGCCTTCTCTTTCAATGCAGTCTCATGTCAAAATGTCATTGAAAGTGGTTTTGCATAAGGGGCCTCCAAGAAAACTGGTGGCCCTGGCCTGGCATCTTAATTTTGTGTTGGAGAAGCTAACATTTGCTTTATTTACCAGCTAACCTGGCTGACTTGAGGTTCCTAACCTGGAAAATAGTTTTACTGATTGCTGTGACCTCTGCAAGAAGGGTATCTGAATTGCAAGCTCTTATGGTGGGTCAACCCTATCTCATTTTCCATAGGGACAGGGTTTCTTTGAGAAATAATCCTTTTTTTATGTCTAAATTGGTATTTGAGTTTACCATAAGCCAAGCTGTACATTTTACCAGTTTCTTTCCTGAACTTAAAAATGAGACAGAAGGGATACTTCGTACTTGGATGTCCACTGACAATCTGGGTACTTTCTTGACAAAACTAAATCTTTCAGATCTTTGGATCAATTGTTATTTCTTGTGAAGGTAAAAAGGAGCAACTTGTGTCAAAACAGACCATTTGCAAATGGTTGTCTAAAGCTATTAGCTTTTGTTACACTTACCATAACAAAACTATTCCAGTCAGGGTCAAGGCCTACTCTACCAGAGCCTTGGCTTCATCCATGGCTTTTTGGAAAAAGTTGGATTCTAGAAGTATTAAAGAAGCTAATACTTGGTTCTCTGTACATAAGTTTTACAAAGCATTATAAGCTCAGTCTCTTTTCTAGATCCAGATCAAGACTTCCTAGGACCATTTTTCTCGGGCTCCTGGGCTGTTCTTCTACCTCCCAAACATTGTTAAACCGAGGTAATCTAACCATATAGCTAAGACTACTGCACCAGTAATCAATTTGAAGAACATAGTACAGTTGTGCAATTTAAACTTACCGTAACAGTGGATATTCAAATGATTACTGCTGCAGTATGCACTCTCTCCCTCCACCCCCTTGCTTTTTGGTGTGTTTTTTATGCTAGGGTGTGGACATTTATTTTTGTTTTTCCTTGCATTGTCCTTTAAAGGCTCAGCCTCCCTCTCTCTCTCTCTCTCTGCTGGCAGGAAATCTCCGAAAGGCTTTGTGCCCAAACTTGTTTTTTAGTCAGCTTTTCTTGAGCTGTCTGACAGTGTGGGTGCATGGAAGGTGCCCTGAAACTTTGGAAGCTGGCCAGCTGTTATATCTTTGACAGGATGCAACCCAGGGTCTATATTAGTACATCGAATATTTAACAGTTTGAATCACTAAATGTCGACCTTTAGTGATCGAACTGTTAAAACATTGAATGTTCAGAAAAAAAAAATAAAAACAACAACAAAAAAAAACTAAACCCCCCCCCCCCACAGTCCCCGCTACTTAAATATACCAACTCCGAGGCCACACTACATTGAAGTAAATGGAAATCTCCCCTTATGGAGATTTCCATTTACTTGTTCAGTGTTCAGCAGTTTCGCTATTCTCGTATCGGCAGTGTCAGATGCGACATTGTCGGCTTTCAAGAATCTAATATAGACCCTGCAACCCATATAGCTAAGGTTACTGCAGGAGTGATCAGTCAAGCATCTGCCATTATGGTGAGTTTAACTTGCACAACTGTACTTTACTGCTGCATTATTAATCCTTAGAGTAGCATGTGACAGAATGGAAATAGGTAATTTTAATGCTGCATGTACAATTGGAGCTGAGGACATGCTTCCCCTAGGAAGAAGACTTGTACCCATTATAAGTTCCACGGAAGGAAGCTTATTCATTTGGGACACTCTTAGCTCAAAAGCAATAGGGTTTCATGAATAACAAATAATTATATTTATTGTACAGGCATATAGAAGCATTGTTCCTTGTAGTTATTAATCAAATGTAAGAGACCTTTAAATGTGAAATGTACACGAATGTGTAATTTCTAATGATTAACTTTAAATCTAAGCTTAGAACATGCTTTTGCCTTTTCAGCAGTTTTTGACTGTATTATTAATTTTCTCTTAACTTTGTGTAGTGTGATATTTGTAAGTTTGACAGTTACTGGGTTTATTTATTTATTTATTTGTTTGTTTGTTTTCTTGGGGTAGTTTTCATAAATTTGTATAGCAACAGTAAACTTCAGACTGTATTTTTCTGCTGTGCCTTATGACCCTGGTCATAGCTGAAAAATGGATCAGGCACATTAGCTATTCGGGCACCTGTGTCCTTTACTGGCATTTTCTTCTTCCCTTACCAGCTTTGCGTAGCCACATTACAGTGATTCCTGATATATTCTAGGGGTCATATTCCCCTCACTTTTCAGAGAAGAGAACATTCTGCAAATGTTCTCCCTCTTGCAGGAATCAATGGTGCTCCCAGTTCCAGGTAACCAGTGTTGCAGATAGACGCTGTTGCTCTGTGTCACTTATCTGGCATCATCAAAACTGTCACATAGAGCTATTCATTGTTATCTCTTTCTATGTTCATTGTTTTCTAGGAAGATGCCTGTACTTTGGAACATTACATTAAGCAAGAATTTGTAAAACTGCATCAGTTTCTGCAAGACAAAGAGCAGAAACTCCTACAACAGCTTAAGGATGACAAAGCAAGTTTTCTGAAAGAAATGGGGGAAAGCAGTATACCCTCCCTTGTGGCACTGGCTGATAGTAAGTTGGAGCTGAAGAGTAAAGTGATAGAAAAAGAGACTCTGAAGGAGATGGAAATGAAATCTGAATCCACAGAAAATGCTATTGTAGCCACTTGGAAGACATTTCACAGTAACTTGGAGCTGAGACAACAAGGACCTGTTGGCTTGTTAACAGTAAGTATTTTTTTTTATTTATGCTTTTATGCAACTTAATCTGATCAACGGATTTATTCATTATTTGATGTACTTGATTTTGAATGATCAATAAAAATATCAGAAAATGGAATAAACTCTGGCAGCTGAGGCGAAGAAATGTTTGAGATAACATACTAGCAATCTAAAACTGTGCAACGTAATGTTGAGTTATACTTGTTCATTTTTTATTCCGTCTGTACAGCTGTGTCAGAAATAGTGTTAGAACAAAAGAATGTGCCTTTCATGTATCTATAATTTCCAACAGGTAATTGAAAAAACATACATACTACACAAATTCTTTTGTGTTGCTTTTTAATTATGATACTGAACACCAGTTAGATAAAGGACACCCTCACTGAAATATGATAAAATTGTTTTGTGATTGAAAACGTGGAGAAACCTCATGAATTTTGACATATCTCTATTTGGGGCAAGCACCCCAACCCCCTCACTTTTAAGGGGTGTAATTTGTGCAGTTCCTCATTTCAACAGACTTCCCTTACCCTGTTGAGATTTTAAAAATTTCCTGGGAACTTCTTTTTTTGCCACACTGCGTTAACGTTCTACGTTTGAATTTGAATTCTTCAACAGTAATTGCACTAGAAATATCTTAATTTTTGCTTTTTGGCATTGATAAAGACCTTTTTCAAAAACAATTTCAGGACAGCACTACTTTTACCTTTGTCATTACTGTATGTACAGTTGCAGCTAAACTGGGAGGAAGATGTGACTTTGAACTACAAGTCTGCCAACTAAATATTGAAATTTACTAAAATGAAAAGCTTATGTTTGGTGGGGTAAATGTTCATAGATTTTGCATCAATGGCACCAGTTACCATTTTCTGGAGGAGCACTGTTGCTGCCATCGCTTTCTATATTCACAGGCCCTAGACCCCTCCCCCTTAAGACCCCGCCCTTCAGGGGCATTCTTTTCTGTGTAATGCAACTTGATCAAATACAAAGACACAAGATTAAATGGTAGGATTTCTTTCCCTTTCCACCTAATTCACATTTCATAGGTCAATGATGTATTCCTTGTAGTTTATAGTATTTGAACCGCAGTGAATCTGAACTAAATCCAATGCATCCACTGTGTTCAACAAAAAATTAGAATATTTTAAGCTCGCGTTGCATGTTTTTTGAACTGTATTTTGCTTAATTGCTGCTTCAGTTTTGCGTTTTTTTACTGGTGTGACTGTTTTTTTTTTCTGCACCTTAAATTTCTAGTACTTCAGTGTTTCATAGCATAGGCTAGATTCAGGTTTACTGAATCTAGGCTGTTTGGTATTACTTAAGCACTAAAACCACCCATCTACATTAAGAAGGCCCTCCTGCACCCTTGTGGCAGAAGTATGTAGCCCAGGACTCATCTGACTTGGGGATTGCTGGAAAAAGGCTCAGTTCTGGGCTTTCCTATTAGTTAATTTGTGTTAAAACTGTTTCACTTTGCTTGTATTTAATCCCCACATTTGTGCTTAGCTGCACACTGCACTGTGGAGTTTAGCTTTACCATATATAGACAGAAATGCAATTTTCCATTGATATCTGCTAAAGAACCCTAGTTAGCTCCACTGCCTGTGTTTGCGCATCACAGTTGCACATTGCTACCTAGCAAGCAACTCAGTTGCACATTCTGAAATGTTGACACAATCTTCCACCCTTAGCCCTCCACAGAATAACCACATTTGTTAGTCTCAAAATCCCTGGTCTGTCTAGTCCATCCCCACTAGTTACTGCAATACATACCTGCCATGATGGATGGACACTTTCACACCATTTCTCCAGGATTGACATGGGCATCCTGAGGTAATGTAATTGCCTCAGATATATTGACAACCACTTGCTCCTAAAGCAAACAAACACAGCATGTGAGAGATGTAACTCTAACATGAAATTAGAATCAGTCCTCTCACATAACAGTATACAAGATATACAACAGGTTGTTAGTATACACAGCTCTCCTCTCACGCAAGATAAGGTCAAGACACATAACCCCACACATGCGGAGGTACTCACTAAGAGCCTGTGAAAAGACCAGAGACCTCCCAAGCACAAACAACATACATATACTGGTACATGAACAGAATCCACCACTATATGACACACACATCAGTGTCTCAGCAATTAAGCCCCCAAGGCAAAACATCTCAAAACCCAATGTTCTGGTCATAGGCGACTCAGTAGTGAGACACATTGATGTCTTCCTCACTAGGTTGAAAAAGGGGAGAAGGTCACAGTTAGCTGCCTTCCAGGTGGCAGGATTCATCAAATCAGCATGCTCTCAAGTCACTGAACAACAATTACCGTTATGATTCTGTTATAGTAGATGTTGGTGTGAATGACTTGAGAAATACCTCTCTGGCCGAAGAGAGATATGACTGAATTCTCAGATTATGTGTTCCAGACAGGTATGTCCCTAACCCTAAGGATGAGGCAAAACAGACAAAAATGATTGATTTCAATAACTGGCTAAGTTTCTGGTGTCACTTCAGGGGGATCCAGTATCTGTCTGCCTGGGAAGACATGGTCGACAGTCCACAGTGCTTTGCCATAGATGGCCTTCGCCTGTCTCTTCTGAAGGCTTTCAGATACTAGCAAAGATGCTTGCCTCCCCATAGTGCCTTTTTTTAGGCAACATCCAAACAACAAAACTTCTGACATAAAAAAATCAACTAAAGACAAACTGAAGGTCATGCTGCTTAATGCTAGGAGCTTGAACAGTAAACTGCACTCCCTGGAAGCAGTCCTCACTTTGGAAGATGCTTCTGTTTGTGCAGTTACTGAGACTTGGTTCAAGGCCACTGAGAGCAGCCGGCCATACAAAGCTACAATGTCTTTCACACATTCGAACGCCAAAGTGAATGTGAAAGAAACAGAGGTAGAGGTGTATCCATCTTCATTAAATTCAAATACACTTCGAGAGTGGTGAAACAGTACGACTCTCTTGAGCTATTCCAGGTCCAATTAACTGTAGGTAAAATATCTTTTCACATCATATCTAGCTACAGTTCCCCTACTATGAACTAGGAGAAGCATACTGCCTGCCTGGACTTGCTAGATTTGCTCAGTATACAACCAAACACCTTGGTAATGGGAAATTTAAACTATCCTTCCATTGATTGTGTGACTTGTGTGAAATTCAGATGCCCTGGAATAGTTGGTCTGCACCCACAAAAGAGGCTCAAATGTCCTGGACCTAATGCTTATCAATATGGGGGATGTCACTGCACTAACCCCTGTGTGTTGCTATCCCTGGTAAGGTCAGACCATAAATCTGTCTCGTTTCAGGAAACGATCAATCCTGACATCCCCACAGGAGTAAAAAAACTGAAAAATTTCTCCAAAGCAAACCATTGCCTACTAAGCGATGGTATAAAAAGTTTCAAAGCCCCTGCCAACATAGCCAAGAATGACTCCTATGCAAAGGAATACACAAATGCCCTATACCTAAACAAGTGCATTGACCTGGCTATACCCAACAGGAACAAAACCAGGTCTTTGGTCTTTCTGAAAAAAACAAAAAACAAGCCACCCTGTTGGACTATAGGTGGGCTGTAAGTATAAATAAGCTATACAACAAAAGAAAGAAACTGAAGTCTAAGAACAGGAGGGAACTTGCTCAACAGAGGAAGAATACCCTTCACGGCTTGAACAAGCAAATCAAATATCTTAAAAAAAAAAAAAAAAAAAAAAAAAAGTATATATCTTTGAACAGCATGCTAATGTATCAGTTGTGCAGAAGTCTTCCAATTTTACTCCTTCCACATGCTAATAAGTAACCTGTCACCCTTGTGGCTGAAAAAATCATTTTGTAATACCCTGGAAGTGAGCTCAGTTATTTGTAGTGATTTAGGTTTTGCAGTGATATGAAGATGCAGACAATAAATAATTTAGAACTTCTGCTTGAACCAGGGTCCTTTGAAATGCCTTATGAATTGTTACCACCTGCACCACTACAGTAGCTGAAATCTACAGATTTAAGCATAACTAGTTTTGATCATTACATGGTTCTGTAGTTGCGCAAATAATAGCTTGTCGCAGTCATGCAGGAGTGCAGTGTATGTAATGTAGAATTCATACAAACAAAACTGAAAAAGGCCTAAATACGTATGTAAACACTCTCACAGTAGCACCAAGCACACGTCATGGATAGTCTGAAAGACTTCTATTTCAACTTGTTACTATATGTGTGTATTTGCGGTACTGAGTAAACATTATAGTCTGTACAGGTCAAAGTAATCTGCACAGTACTAAACAGACTGACAGCTTGATCTGGTGTGTATATTTAGTAAAACATTAGTATTAAAGCTGTGTGCATTGGCATATGAAAGCCCATACAAAATACTCTGCATGAAAAAGTATGGATTACTGATTAATTTTGAAAATCCCTCAATATGTAAAATCAGACTCTTTGGGATTAGAATCAATCACATCTGCAGTGCAACAAATTCCAGTAATGTGCATATTGATGCTCTCTGTTCCCTGTATAATAACTTAAGAATACTTTGCCTTTAGAAATTTTGTTAGCACTCAGCTAAAATTACCTGCTAGAGCAGCACTGGATTGCTGAGTCCTGATGGCACTTTCACTTTCACCAGCTCAGTCCAGGCTTTATCATCAGTTGTGGTCTGTACTTCTTTAAGGTTATCACAATTCATAGCATTAGCTTCTGCTAGGAACTTGTATAGCAGTCTGATGCAGGACTGTCTCCCTTACGTGGACCTTTTTTGGAGTTCTGAAGCTGGGTCTTCAGAGGCTGTCTGTTTACAAGGACCTTGTTTGGGGGTATAATGTAGGGTGTTCTCTGCTGATCTCTTGCTTGATGCTGACATTGTAGGATTAGATTTATAACTTGAACAACACCTCCTACAGGTCTACATACCTAACAAAACCATTGGCAGACTTCTCTATAATCACTTTGTCACCAATGCATGGAATAAACTGCCCCTATATTTAAGACTGATCACGAACTCAAATTCTTTCAAAACCACATTGAAAGACTCTTGCACTTGCTTCTGCATAGAGCTTAATTAATGCACCTCTCCACTCCACCTTAAATAACAAATTTTCTTCCTATTAATCTACTGTCCACTATTTCCCCTATTTCTTATTTTGTTTCCTAAAACAGGCTATACTGTATAACCTCTGTTCCCACAGTATTGTAATCTACTCCTGAATCTACTCATGCCTTACATCTGTGTGATCTGTACTATGACTATGCATAAGATGACACTGAACTGTGAATACTGTTCTACTGAATTATATTATTATCACCGTGACTACTGTTCTACTGTATTATATTATTATCACCATGACTATATTGTGGCAAAAACTGTATGTGATTACTGTAACACTGTATGTGATCACTGTTACACTTTGTAATTACTGTTACACTGTATGTGTTTACTGTTACACTGTGATTATAGTAATGCTGCACGTGATTACTGTTACACAGTGTTATTACTGTAACACTATATGAGATTAATGTAACACTGATTGCTGTAACACTATATGTGATTACTGTTACACTGTAAGTGATTACTGTAACACTGAATGTGATTACTGTTACACAGTATGTGATTACTGTAATACTGTATGTGATTACTGTAACACTGCATGTGATTACTTTTACACTGTATGTGATTAGTGTTGCACTGTGATTACTGTTACACTGTATGTGATTACTGCTACACTGTATGTGCTTACGGTTACATTGTGATTACTGCTACACTGTATGTGATTATGGTTACACTGTGATTACCGTTACACTGTATGTGATTACTGTTACACTGTGATTACTGTAGCACTGTATGTGATTACTGTTACACTGTATGTGATTACTGTAACACTACTGTTACACTGTGATTACTGTTACACTCTGTGATTACTGTTACACTGTGATTACTGTAACACTGTAAGTGATTACTGTAACACTGTGTTGCACTGTATGTGATTACTGTAACACTGTGATTACTGTTATACTGTGATTATTGTTACACTATATGTGATTACTGTATCACTGTATGTAATTACTGTTACACTGATTACTGTAATACTGTATGTGATTACTGCAACACTGATTACTGTTACACTGTATGTGATTACTGTTACACTGTGATTACTGTTGCACTGTATGTGATTACTGTAACACTGATTACTGTTACACTGTATGTGATTACTGTAACACTGACACTGTTACACTGATTACTGTTACACTGTATGCGATTACTGTAACACTGATTACTGTAACACTGCATGTGACTACTGTTAGACTGTATGTAATTACTGTTGCACTGTGATTACTGTAACACTGTGATTACTGTTACATTGAATGTGATTACGGTTACACTGTGATTACTGTTACACTGTATGTGATTACTGTTACACTGTGATCACTGTTGCACTGTGTGTGATTACTGTTACACTGTGATTACTGTAGCACTGCATGTAATTACTGTTACACTGTATGTGATTACTGCAACACTGATTACTGTTACACTGTATGTGATTACTGTTACACTGTGATTACTGTTAAACTGTATGTGATTAATGTAACACTGATTACTGTAAGTGTATGTGATTACTGTAATACTGTATGTGATCACTGTTGCACTATGTGTGATTACTGTTACACTGTTATTACTATTATACTTATTATGATTGTTTAACTTCTGATATTATACTTTTGGAGTTTTTCTCCTAGGGTCTCCATTGATAAAGGGTATCTGCCCAGTCAGACTGACCTGGTTAACAAATGTCAAAATAAATAAAAAATAAAAAAATTTAAAAGAAACTCAGGTCTTCTGCCTCTGCGTGGGGCCAAATGTTCTTTGGTCTTGATCTCAGGGCTTGTCTGTTTTCGTTGATGTGGTCCTGATGCTTTATTTGGGCTAATTCAGAAGAAAGCTCTTTTGGCACTGGATCTGACATTGATCTTATCTTGGCCTCAATCTGGGTCAGTACCAATTCCCTTGACTGCTGACCTTCTTCTCTGATGTCAATCTCCTTGATACCAAGATCTTTTGGCATCATCCTTTCCTTTGACACTGACACTGCTTCAACACTAGATTTGTCTGTTTTTGGCCACAGTCCCTATTTAGGTTATGTCTTCACTCAATGCCATAGCTTTAGTGCCAAGTTCCAGTTCCTTTGTGACAAGATTTTCATCTTGCGACTGAAATCCTTGACATTCATGCTAATTGTTTAGCAGAAGTTGACTCCTTCAGTTCTGAAAGAAAATTGCCTTATGATTTCAGGACTGACTCTTTTATAGACTTCCTTGGTACCTATATTGTAGCTGGCATACATAGCCATCATTCTGTCACCAGTGCTTAACTGTGTATTATTTCCAAAATAAAAGGCTTATTGCTTGCCCATCCACTTACATGTACTTGAGGACACATGAAGAAATTTGTTTGGCAGAAATTGCCCCTGCCTGGGCAGGACTAGCTTCTAGTTCCTTAGTCCAGCCGGTCATTAGTGGGCTTCTACTTAAAACTACTAACTACTCTCACCAGGCTTGGATTCAGGTTCTAGTTCCTTCAATCCCTGGGTCAAATGTTCATTCTTCCAAGTGGACTCCTGGACATGCTTCAGATCCTGTCATTGTTACTACCTTTGCCAGTTTCCTTTCAGTTTGTATGAATGTGGTTCTTTTGTATATCTGTCTCATTGCCTGCATGCATAGACTCATGTTCTAGCTATGCCCATCTCTGGGTCTGGGTGTCCATTCTCTTTTCCTGTTCTTTCATCCTACTTCTTATTACAGCCTTGGCCATTGTCAGTACGTGGCACTGTTACCATAGGCAATAGTTCAACTTCCTGTCTCCTCTTGTGTACTTTCCTTAGCATTTGTCTATCCTGAAAACAGCTATATTCTCTTTTTCATTATTATTCCAGACACTCTGACCTTTGCTCTTCCAACTCTACCTGTTTCCATTAATCAGAAGGCAGTCTGGATTCAGATTTTGATTTCAAGGGCCTTTAACTGGACTGGCCTTCTGCCTTCTCTGTTTGGCTAGACCCCATTTCATAACCACTGCTCTCCATTAAAAAAGAACAAAGAATTTAATCTAAAATCCACTAACAAGCATTTTGCCCCTTTCTTTTAGAACTACTCAACTTAACTTGACTCAAAATACGTACACCTCCTTTCTATTCTCTTTGCCTCAACTACTACCCAGTAAATCTTTAAAGTTTTGGTATTACTTGTCTCTTCAAAACCTTTGCAACATTGTTTAAAATGTAAAAGTGTCTGTACATTCTTTACTACCAAATGTTTCCTACACAAATCTATGATATGAAGTCTCAAATTTAATTATGTACTCTCTGAGGATATATTTACTGTTTTGGCATGAAGTTACTAATATATGTTAACTTTGCTGATATATGTACTCCTATTGTCTTTACTGTCCTCAGAGCTTTTCTCCCCGAGCCTCCACTGAAAATGGGTTTCTGACCCAGTCGGACTTTCCCAGTCACCAAATATCAATTAAATTAATAAATAAATAAATTCAGCATCCTCTTTACCTCCCACACAGTCTAGTCTTTTAGAATTTGTCAGGTTACTTGGCATGACCTTCTGGAGATTGTATTAAATTGTGACTTAGCTTATTTCCTTCTTGTGGTTCAAGAGGTTTTTTGTAGCTGGTTCACCTTATGAGTGGACTCTTCATAGTGGACTTTGGATGTCCATCCTCCTTGATGTTCTTCCTTAGTGTCATTTGCATTTTCTTTTCTCTGAACTATGCTTTGGGTTAAGCCATCCCTTCTTCTAGGATTCAGTTATACCCTGTTTGGAAGCACCCAAAGGCTGAACCTCTCCTTAAGTCAATCCGTTTGATTTGAGTTTCTCATGCCTTGATAGACATTTGCCATTATCATAGCAGTTTCTCTCTCCTCGTTATACCTTACTTTTCAGTGGCGGTCAGGCTGACTCCATTCCTGTCATGCTGCTAGGTTCTTCTTGGCCGATTACCTTTGGCTCTTTTTTACTGTTTGTTTATAAGATTCCTCTGACGTCTGTGATGGACTCAGAATTCTTTCTTTCCTGGATATTGTTCATTTTTTTCGGCCTAATCTATGGTTTCGTCTTTATTGGTTTACTAGTTGTCACTATCAATTTGGGAGCTGCAGATGCTTATTTAGTACTTCAACCTTCCTGAAAAATAGCTTCATGGAGGCTTCACGGTTTTTTCCCTTTGACTGTTTTTCACTGTGATATCATTTCTTTAAATTCAGACATTTTTATTGTTCTTACCCTAAATGTTGGACACGATTCACTTCTGCTAACAACTTGGCTTCTCTTGACTTTGGTACAAAGTAGACAATATTAGTCTTGGTGAAAGGAGCTGCTGATTCTCTTTTGACACATTAATCTTCAGTATGAGTGCATTTCTCCCCTATGCTTGTGAGATGTGCAAAGATTAGATATCACTAGCCATGACTTGTCATGGAGATTTCATCTCAGAGAAAATCCTTTTTGAACATCCAGCCAGCAATATGTTTACCTGAGATTTTGTCCTACAGTGACTTTAAGTTGGGCAAGTCCTGTTGCATATGAAAGTTATGCATGGTAACGATTGGCCAGTCTTCCTCTATGACTCCTCCCTCCTTTCCTCTGCTTGGTATATGGGGCTGGTTCTTGATTCTTAGAGTTTTTAGTTTCTTATTCTTTTGGCTTCATCCTCTGCTGGCTAAGGGAGATCTGAAGATGGTTACTTGTTCACACTGGATTAGGGTTGTCACCTTTTGTTGTGGCTAAAACCGGAATAAAGCCACACCCCTCACATCATGAGTAACCCTGCCCACCCCACCCCTCTCCCGCCCACATTTCGCCCATTTTGTGATGTCACGATGACATCACATGACGGGGAACGCCCTCTTTTTCTGTTCCTGCTGCCTATTTTCGGCTGATTTACTATGCTTTTCTGTAAAAAAGCATACTAAATCAGTTGATTTACAAACTCCAATTGTCTGTTTCCTTTTTTGAAACAGAATACCGGAGTTAGTACAGTGTTTTCCGGACTACCGGAGAATCAGTTTGATTTCTGGATAGTCTGGAAAAAAAAATGGAGGGGTGGCAACCCTACACCGGATTGTGGGTAAAAGGGAGGAGTTTGGTGGGCTGGAAAAGTTTTAGGTGCCAAGATGACTTCAAATCCTTGATAAAGATAGGCTTTGTCGTAGACATCTGTTATGGTAAGTTTTCATTCTTGGAAGAAGGAGATATTTCCTGTCTAGAATGTTCTTTTTCATAGTATTAGAAATGTCACTAGCTCAACATGTTAATGGTTATATAGTGATTAACCTTATGTAGTATCATTTTCAGACCTTCTAGATTGTCTGTTGTCTAAGATGTTCTTGTCCAAACTATTAACAAAAATACATTATGTATGTTAGAGTAGTTGAAAGACATATGGAAGACGTTTCTTATTTGTCCTGTTCTGAAACATTTTTTGGCACACATGGTGGGATCAGAGAGGATTTAAAACATTTTATAGTGTATAAAGAAATTAGACTGCTTCTATTTTATGGTGTTTTTTATACCTTGTGCAAAAAGAAGGTACAATTAATATTTCATAGTGGTATTCTATAGCAGCTTTCAGGTTTTAACAATAAATTACAACTTGAGATATTTGTTGCTAGACAAGTTTAGGGTGATATAAAGAAGTAATTTATAGATAATGTAATGTGTAAATGTGTGAGTGTGTAAGTGTTTGTGTGTGTGTGTGTGTGTGTGTGTGTGTGTGTGTGTGTGTGTGCGTGTGTGTATGTAATATAGACACACAGCAATACCGTAGTATATTAGTAAATATCAAAATGCAGACACATCAACACTCACTTCTACAACTCAAAATTTATTTTGATGAATAAAACCAGTAACCAAAATTTAACCAGTTGCAAAAGAAAAACAAACAGCCTCCTTTTGCCATTGGTTAACAAAAAAGAAAGAAAAAAAAACATGACTTGTACCTCTAGACAAATTTTGTCTTAATAGCGGTGCTGTTAGGGAAATTGATTTTTGTAAGGTAATATGTATTGTTTTGGGACATTGGCTCATATGAGTAAGGTGGGCCAGGGAAAGCGTGTTTAGTAACATAATATACAGGGGTCTATATTAGATTCTCGAAAGCTTCCAGTGTCGAATCTGACATTGTTGATACGAGAATAGCAAAAGTGCTGGACATCGAACAAGTAAACAGAAATCTCCATAAGGGGAGATTTCCATTTACTTCAATGTAGTGCGGTCTCTGAGTTGGTATATTTAAGTAGCGGGGGGGTGGGAGGTGCAGGGGGGCTTGCCCCCCTGCCTACACCATTTAGTTTTTTTGTTTTTATTTTTTTTCTGAACATTCAGTGTTTTAACAGTTCGATCACTAAAGGTCGACCTTTAATGATTCATTTGAACTGTTAAATATTGGATGTTCTAATATAGACCCAACATACAGGGTTGGAGCTACAAATTGGGAAAGGTTAGTGTAGCATTAGTACATAAGGGAAGTGGTGCGCGGTTGAAGAATATCTTAGCCCAGAGCCAAATGCACTAATTACATATTCCAAAACTGCTAATAGGGGAAATGAGAAAGGACCCAACCTCTAATAAGGGGTTAGTCTGAAGGCATGAAGATCCAGATGAGGTTTTCAGATGTGTGTGTCAGGAGGTCTTCAAAGGTCCCATGGGACTGAAGAGGCTGTTCCAGGAAATAAGATGCAAACCACACTTGTCAAGTCCACTAAAGTGTTATGAAAATGACTCTGGACTTGGTCTGTGTGCTTTCTGTAAGATCTTGGGAATCAGCTGAAACAGTGGAAAGACAAAGGAAACCCAGGGGCTACACCTGTGTGAGTCCATCTGGTGGTGGTTTTCTTGGTGTGCAGTTGGGTAAAACAAGTTGCTGCACTTGGTGTTAGTCAGAGATGCAGAGAGGTTGCAGCAAGGCTTTTCAAATAAAGGCAACAATTTTTGGACCATTCATAAGAGATCAAAAAACAAGAACTGAGCTGGCCTACAAGGGATTCGACTTATGCCAGGGTATGCATCATAGTCAAAAAGCCTCCCTGCACTGCTAATGCATATTAACCCAAGCCTTAAGCCTGCCCTTGCACCTTACCTTAGAAAATACTTTCCGTAACACTATAAACAAGACATCCAGAAAGAGAGAGAAAGACACACACACACACACACACACACACACACACACACACACACACACACACACACACACACACACACACACACACACAAGCACAAAGCTAAATCTGTCCTCTTATTGTACTCCTATTCTGCATATACTTAACACATATACTCCCATCCCGCAATGCCAAAACTATCAGTTTGTCAGAAAGTTTTGGCATTAGTATCCCTAGCCCACAATTACCGTACCCACATGCATTTGATGTTTCTTCATCCAGTGGAACCTCACCTGCATTTCAGTTTCAGTCACTGTTGACAAATAGCTGATTCGACAGAGTGAATAATGTTCATATTGTATGTATGTGCACATACTTATGTAAATAATTTTTATGTATAAGTCTTAGAAAAGAGGGATAGTTATGTGTGCTGAGTATATCTAACAAATAATTTCTCAGCAAAAAGTAATAGTTGTTATATTCCAATGTACAGTTAAAAAACTATATGCAAGTAGTTAACTTCAGTAATGCAAAAATGGTATGGGCTATAAAACTTCCATCTGTTGTAGATATGCTGGAGTTGTCAAGTTGAATTTTTGGGCTCAGGCTAGATAATTAAAGAAAGTCTATCTACTGTACTTGTAATATCTGCTAGAACAAAAATGGATTCTTGTTGACATATTCTTCATCATGTTATAAGTTCCCAGGAGGCTGGTGTTGACATTGCCCATTATTAGTGGGATTCTCTTTTAGTGTCATTGATTGAAATAGATAAGTGTAATTTAGTGCTACTAAAAGATACTTGCGTTATAACTATATTAAAAATATGTCAAAATTAAATTAGCAGGAAATATTTGAAATGATTAAGTTAGTAGGAACCAGATGAAATGAAGTTGAGTTTCACCATCTGAAAGTGCTAAAAGTAGAAATTACAAATTCCATATCTTCATGTAAAACACAGACAAAAATGTAAACAAAGTAAAATTAGTTGATATTAAGTTTTAATATCTTAGAATTTAAACTCTGTTTCCTGTCCATATCACCAAATTAAAGTTATAATGGAGTAAAGAAATTTTCCGTTCTGGGTATGATGATGCTAAAACCAAAATGCATTGCTCCTTTATACCTGCAATGATAGTTTAGGAAAGCAAGGCTTTATCCACTGTGTAATTAAGACTAGGTGGCAACATCCCACTTGTGCCATGTGTCTTTGTCCAATTTGACTGCACTGTCCTCAAATGTCACCAACCACAACAGACGTTAAATTTGTGCATTTAAGTATTTTTTTGCATTTAAAAGGCCACATAAAGTTCAACATCATCCTAATCTGTAATCCTCCCCTACCATTTCTGAAGGTCTATGTCCGTTTCCAAATAAAGACCCCCTTTAATTTATAACCACTCTTGAAACTTTAAACTTCACACTATTCAAGACATCTCTGCTCACTCATACTTAGCAGCACAGTAGCATAATTCCCATGTTCTACATTGTTACAGAGCACACAGGACACATTACCCTAAGTGGAAATTGACACTTCTTTAGACTGATTCCTTTCATTTTCTCCTGACAAAGTCTGAGCTCTGGTCATGCACCACTTGATGACTGCCATATTTGCAGCCTGACTTCTCTAAAGCTGCTCAGGACAAATATGGCGTTTTAACAAACAATTGCAAAAGTCAAAAACCAGTTTTCTAAAAGTCAGGGAAATTTCACAATTGAGATCTCCCAAAAGATGCCAAATTGGTGCTACAGTGGTGTGTGCTGCAAATTATTCCAAGTGACTGCTGTCTTTACTGGCAAGCATTAGAATGTTACACTGAAAAAGCATTTTATTATTAAATCACATAACAAATGCATAGTTCTTAGCAGTTGCATGTAGAAACACATGATGTATTGTATTGCCCACCAATCAGCTCTAAGCATCACCATATTTGTGACTTTATTTCTTCTTTAATAAACTTATTGTTAAAGATGTCTTGCCTTTCAAGATATCCATCTAGTGATGACAGAAAATAAAAATGTAGACTTATTGTTTATGCTGAAAATGGCAGACATTATTTCATGCAACAAGCAATACAAGAAAACTGAAAGAACATGGTGTGTCTTTTTAGATACCAGACACTTTTGAGGATGTTGCCGTCACTTTCTCAAAAGATGAGTGGAAGTTGTTAAGAAAAGAAGATAAGGAACTTCACAGGGAGGTGATGGTACAGAACTTTGAAACTATGACTTCATTAGGTAAGTGCGGTCCAGCTTAAGATGTGAGGTCCTCATTCTAAAATTAGATTCATATGTGTACTATTAAAATCATGTGACAGGATAATTTAGAAATGCAAAATTTGTAGTTGATTGGAGGTGAGGCATCTCTGTCCACTATCATTTCAAATGGTTCGGACATAAAAACTGCAGTTCTAACCCTGTATGATTTCAGGTAAACCTTCATTTTCTCTTGTTTAATCGGTATGTCTGTCATGCATAAAAGCCTTTTGATGATCTCTTCTTTACCCTTCATTCACTTTGTTCTTCCAGGGTTATTCTGTTTATTCACTACTTTTTTAATGAAGTGGTATTCCCTTTCACCTTTTCAGCTCATATTCTATACTTATGCTAGTTTGATCCAGCTGCTTTTGCGTGAAGCAAGGACCACTTCATAACTTTTTTTTATGGTAATATTCCCAAATCCTACCCTCTGGGAAAACTTCCCATATTGTCCCTCTGCACAATGGAGGCAACTCCTTAGAGCTGACCAACTATTGTCCTATAGCCATACTATCACCCTTATCAAAAATTCTAGAAAGAGTTGTCCACTTGCAACTAATGCAACATCTACAAGAAAATAAACTACTGTCCAACTCCCAACATGGCTTCAGACCCTCCCACAGCACAACCACTGCCCTTCTATCCTATACCAATACAGTCAACCACTTTAGAAACCAAGGTCTTTTCGTATCTTCCATCTTCCTCGACTTATCAAAAGCCTTTGACATGGTTAATCACAATCTGCTCCTTAATACTCTATCTAGTCTCAATATTTGCTCCTCCACCATACTCTGGTTCAATAGCTATCTATCAGAACGCCAACAAGCTGTTCTCTGGCAAGAAAAGCTGTCCCCCCTTTTACCAGTTTCCATAGGAGTCCCCCAGGGATCCATCCTTGGCCCACTGCTGTTCTCCCTCTTCACTAACGACATCTCCTCTTCACTGCCCACTGCTGCAGTAGTTCAATATGCTGATGACACCACCATAATATGTGCTGCCCCCAGCATAAAGGAACTACACACCCTCACCCAATTCAACTTTACTCAAGCAGAATCTTGGTTTACTAAAATACAACTTCTTCTCAATCCAAAGAAAACCAAAGAAATCCTATTCACCCCTGGCAGCTCATCCAATTCAAACTATAGCCTCACAATAAACTCAAGAAATAATATTCAAATCACACCAACCAACCACACCAAACTACTAGGTGTACAGATTGATAATCACCTAAAATTTGATATCCATATAGCACAAACCATCAAAAAGGTAAACCAAAAACTGGGTTTCCTCTATAGAAATAAAAAGTTCATGATTAACCAGACCAAAGCCACTATTGCAAGAAGCCACCTCATCTCCATCCTTCTTTATGCTTCCCCTATCTTAACTAACCTTCACCAGACTGAACTTCACAAAATGGAATCATGCTACAACAAAATTGTCAAATTTGCGACAAACTCCTCAAATAGATCCCATCACTGTCTTTCCCTAATGCAACTCAAGTGGCTGGAACTTCCTCAGCTGCTAAGACTTAATCAAGCCACAATTGCACATAAACTCCACTACTACCCTGAAAAAACACCTGCCCTACAACAGCTAATCCAGCCCTACACCACCACTAGAGCCCTAAGATCTAGTAACAAAAATCTCATTCAAGTAATAAGACATAAAAATGAAGCAGGTAAATCTCTCTTTGCCTGCACAACAGCACAAACCTGGAACTCACTCCCAAACATTATAACTAGCACTACTTTTAGCACCCATTTCAAACACCTCTTGAAATTCTATTATTCTAATAGTTGTCTCTGCTCTTGCTACACACCAGGGTAGCAATAACTATGATCAGTTGCAAGAATTCTGCTACACTATAACATTTCCCTTACTTAGCTCTACTGATATCCTTGCATATTCATCAAAACATATCACCAATCTAACAGCAGTAAAAAAAACAACACTGGTTCTGTTCTGTACTATATTCCTTACCTGATAAATGCTCTAATCTGTATCTGAGAATAATATAATACCTAACAGAGGTCCTCTTACTCTCATCCTACCTATACGTATATTTTAGTTATGCCACTATGGGCATTTATTTACTTCTCAGTTATACTAAAGCATAAATGTATTGTGACTGTAAATTTTTTAATGTTTTTGTGAATGTGAAGGAATTAAAAAAAAATATATATTATTAATGTTTTTGTGAATGTGAAATGGAAAAAAAAATGTAATGTTCCTCTGTCCTACTTTAAATTTCATTAATTGCTTTGTATTGTATTAATCTATTATTGTAACATGGAGCTTTTCTCCCCGGGCCTCCGCTGAAAATGGACCTGTGTCCACTCGGACCCTCCCGGTTAACAAAAATAAAATAAAATAAAATAAATAAAATAAAATTCTTTTTCTGTACCCTATGGACTACATGCAATGATCAATCAGTACCTCTTCATGGAATGTAGTCTGTTAATTTGGGGTTTTGATGTAATGCTTATTGGGACATTGTAGCCTGTTTAAACATATTTGTTAAATTCCCCACATAGTGAATGTTTGGCTTCATTAAATGAGTTGCCCAGAATAAAATAATATGATTGCGCAGAACCTAGGAGTGAAACTCAGATCTAAAAGATGCAGCACACTTACAACCTTTTATATAAAAAAAACCCTCTCTACTATCATGTGTATATATCTACACTATTTTGAGCTCATTTTCTTAAATCAGTAGGTGGTGTTTCTGTGTAAAAATATAAAGTTACAACCCTAAGTCTACCCTGCTAAGGGTGTTCCTGATTCGGACTATAGTATGCTACTAATCCGCTTGCTGTTTTGCCATATTGCACCTGTACAAAAGTGTACTTTGTTTATTTGCTGCCAGTGGCGTAACTACGTTAGAAGCGCCCTGAGGCAAACTTTTCCTAGGTGCCCAAACACACCCCCCCCCCGGGAACCCAAGCCATCGAGATGACCGAAGCCAAAGAAATCACATATAGTAGCACAAAAAATGCTTTATAACTTCCTACTAATAGTTGCATTAAAGACTTGTTTTATATCTTAATATTGTATGAAATAACTGAAGCAACTTAAGGTCAACATGTTTTTCTTTTACTGAAGATTTAATTTTAATTGGTGGACCACCAGGGTGGCTTGCTTTTAAATTTATTATATTTTGGTCTATATGGGTCTGACAATTCTATACATCTATATGTGTTTGTCTAATTATAAAACTACTTTGTGAATGTGATGTTATACATGCAATATGAAATTTGTATATACTATATTTTTATCCTATCCTAAATTCTGTACTATATTGAGTGTTTTTTTAATGTTCATAATCAATACTGTAGACTGAATACTGCTGTTCATATTCAAAACAATATAATTGTACTGTCTTTTGGAGCTTTTCTCCACTAAAACGGGCTCCTAGCCCCATCAGACTTTCCCAGTTAACAAATGTAATTAATTAAGTAATTAATTAATAAATAAGTGAATTTTGAGACTTCATCATATAGTTTTATATATATGCACCAAGTCATAATACAGAATGGTTGGATTCTAAAACAAACTATCCTGGACCAGTATCTCAAGCTATAAAGTCGAATGTTAAAATAATCTAACGTTCATAATCGCGAATTTGACGTGTCTAAAATATGTCAAATTCGCGGTTATGAAGTTGCGCTATGTAATGTCCGGGTTTGTGTTTTGTTGGTGCGTGGTGCCGTGTTTGGATGTAGGTGTTATGTCAGGTAAGTGAGTGTTTTGTAAGGGTTTTGAGTGGGAGTTAGGGTGTGTGTGAGGGATTGGAGAATGTGTGTGTGTGAGTGAGCTTTTGTGTTGTGTTTGTGCGATCTCGGAGTTAGTATATATATAAGTAGGGGGCAGCCCACATGGGTGCAGGGGCTTGCCCCCTGCTTATGTGTGTGTGAGTTGTGTATGTGTGTTTTTTTTGTTTATGTTGTGATGTGGTTGTTGTGTTGTATGTTTAGTGTAGTGTGTGCAGTGTTTTCAGTTATGTGGTTTCGCGGTTTTTGTTTGTCAGTGTTTTGTGGATTCGGTTTTATAGTCTCGAGATACTGAAATTCGATATTTCAGCATTTCGAGGTTATAAAGTGAATCCATATATATATATATATATATATATATATATATATATATATATATATATATATATATATATATATGTAATGCAGTAAAACCAAACAAAATACCCAGTGGTGCCTTCCAGATGGCTAGGTGCACTCAGTTCAGCACAAGGAATACAATAACTCTCACACACAAACTTGGCAACTACACAAAACAATGACTCTGTGACAATAATAAAATACCACATCCGGAATGCCATTATACAATGTTGAGTTGACAGCCATAAAGCATAAAATGTAATAAATGTATTAAACAATAACTATGTGCAAATAATACATAACTACATATTGAATGGTACAAAGTGGAAATTCACCAGAAGCGGGGACCAATTAAAAAACATTTAAAAAAATATTCTAGACCATCCTGAGAGGAGTACATGTGTACTCCTTGTCATTGTTGAGTGACTCACTATGGCAGTGAGACTATTATGCTAACTTGCAGCTACAAACTCTGGTGCTGCTTGGCTTCTGAGGAGTGTGGTTACCTATCACACACCAGTATGAGCAGATTCTGTCACTGAAAAGCTTTGCGGGGAAACTCAGTAAATTACTTATGCTTCTGTTATATTTACAGCACATCTATTGTTAACTTACTTGCTTAGTCAAATTAATTCCTGTCTTGAAGCTCTTCTCTTGTTTTGAATAGCTGTTCCATTTCATTGAATTATATTTCAGTGTTTGTAAGGTATGCATATGACAGATTACAAAACATTGGTAATAATAATCTTCCTTCATCAGCTAGCACTTAACAGAACTGTTCCCGTTTGCTTTTTAAATCAGTCAAATCACATTTGATAAAAAAGAGACATCATTCAGTCAACAACAGTAACAGAATTACCTTGGTTGGGTTTAACACCTTCTGGAACTGGATACAACTGCTGGCCACTGATGTAATGTTTTCTCTCAGTCATCCAGAGATCTCGGTTTCAACTTTTGTTAACTGTAGCAGTAACACGTCTCTCGCGCCTACATTTGTTTCCCCTTGTGTGTAAATAAACCAAATGCAAGAGGGATATCACTCTGCAGAGCATGAGTTCCCTCCTAAACCTCATAATCCAGCCAAAAGAAACTAAGCCAGCGACCGTCCGACCATGTCTGAAACCCCGATCGCTCTACACGACGCCCGTGCAACGAAATTCCCGCGAGAGCTGAGAGAGAGCTCTCAGCTCACTCCTCATTGGCCCTGACTGCAAGGGAAGCAGTTTGGAGCTCCTCTGTTCTGTGCAGTAGTTGACCGCACAGATGTCTGGGTATCCTACAGCACAGGTCGCTGGGTACCCGTTTCTTTGCATTCGGACTGCCGATAAAGGCAGTCTGAATGAAATTTTTGTTTCACGGATTTCTTTTCTTGTTTTTTTTTTCTAGGTGGGAGGGCTGCAGACTGGGATTCTTACCACCGAACGATGGACATTTACTAAATAAGCAAAGTACAATCCGTGACAACATCTGTCGGCCCAAAGCGCCCCCTGCTGCTTGGCGCCCTGAGGCAATTGCCTCACTTCGCCTCTTGTAGTTACGCCCCTGTTTGCTGCTAAGGAACAGACTCCCCTGACAACTCTTCTACCTGCCCCCAAAATTGGTCCATTTATTCCACTGTTGCAAAAGCCAGGGTTTTATGAACAAGCACAAGCCTTTTGCGTTTGAATAACCCCATTAACTTATCTGCTGCCAATGAGAGTTGATTGGTAGGGAGCAAGCCAGCTTTGCTGGCCCTGTGGGGCAGCCTACCCTCTCCCTTGGTTCAGCACTCCCCCATCCATGTAATGGATTTTCTGAGCAATGCTATAGGTGCTGTCTGTAGGAAGCATGCTTTCACATGCCAAATTCCCCTTGGCTCACAGTATGGCTAGTGCACTGCAGTCAGGGCTTTATCTAGGAACACCATGGAGTGCTTACCAAAATAAGCATCTTGAGGTAGGACACCTTTCTTTGGATTCCTATTACATGATCGAAGACGCATTCTGTCAAATGCGTCTTGAGCAAACATTAAATGAATGAAAAGGCAAAATAGCGAAGTGGCTTTTAAGCAAGTTCTTTCTCTGGGAAAGAATTCTCTTGGCCACTTCAGTTACTATGCCATTTTTGGCACTGTAGTGCAATCTCAGAGTTGGTATATTTAAGTAGGTGGGCGGAGCACAGCCCCCCCACTTTATGTAATGTTTTAAAGTTTTTTTTTTTTTTTTTTGTTTGGAACAGCGAATTTTTTCCCTTGGAAAAAAATTGCTGTTCTGAGGTTTCGACATTGTAAGCTTTCGCTTACATGGGGTCAATTAATCATCGTTCGCTTTTTTAAGCGTTCGATGATGTAATATAGACCTGCTTTCTTTACCCCCATTTCCTTGGTAACAGAGCTGCCTATACCAAAAATTGTTTCATCCAGGTAAACTTTGATGGGATATTTATTCTTGCCCACAATTACATTAAAAGGAAAGGATAACGTTGAATGCTCTTGAAATAAGTAAAATAAGTAAATAAACTAATAAAAATATTGTAAATGAGTTGAAAACACTGAAATTCTTTGCCAGCAATATTAGTTTTAGAGAGAGTGCTTGTGTTAAAGAGAAAATAAGGTAAGTTCCAATAACAGAAAACTGCCTTATTTGAAAGACTTGTAGTTAGGTGTAGGTAAAAGTAAGAATTCCATGTAAGTCATGTTATTGCCTTATAATATAGATTACTTTTCATTTATCAATGCATACATACTTGATCTTAGATTTTTTTAGAGCAAACTGTTCATAGGTTCATATGTATGTACTTGGCTATCGGCCCAAGGGCCCAAGTAAGCCTAGCCAACAAGGTTCCCTGGCATACACCACCCAAGAAAGTTATTTTCCTTTGCCACTGTCCAGCAGAGACACAGAAGTGATCTCCGGGTGTATTTCCTTTCCCATCCACTCATCAACATTTTTCTTGAAGAGTGCTAACGAGGAACTTTGCTTGATATAGATGGGTAGCTTGTTCCAGAGTATGGGAAGTCTCTGGGATAGGAATCTATGCCTCCAGCATGTCCTGTTTATTGTGGTGACAAGGTTTAGGTCCTTAGAGCGTGTAGCTTGATGGGATTACGATTTCTTTAGGTGTAGCATGTCCAACAGCTCTGGGTTTGACATAGCTTTATATCTTAGGCAGAGTTCACCTCGGAGTAGGCGATATGCTACTCAGTAAAGCTGGAGTTTTTTGAGACGGTCAGTTTAGGGCATCTGTTTGAGGCCAGTAATCCTCTTTGTGAGCTACTTTTGTGACCTTTCCAGCTGCTGCAGATGTCTTGTGAGGTACATTCCAAAAGGGGTGTTGCACTCTATAATAGGTCTAATGCGTGTCGAGTAGAGGGGAACAATGACTTCTTTTTTTCTGGATGACAACCCTTTTGTGATGAGATGTGCCATGTAGAAGGTCTTCCTGACTACTGTGGCAATGTGATTATCAAAGGAGAGACTACTGTCCACCTGGGTCCCAAGGTCTCTTATCACACATTTGGTGTTAAGTAGACAGTTTCCTATGTGGTAGTTCATGGGTACAGAGTTTTTACCAAAGGGGATGACAATGCACTTTTTGGCATTGAGCTTGAGGCCATGGCTCTGACACCAGGCATCTGTCTCAGTGAGGCCCTTCTGTAGGAAGTCCACATCATTTGGGGACTCGACTATGGCTCCTAGTTTACAGTCATCTGCGAACTTTGTTAGCCAGAGGTCTTCTGTATTAGCCTGTACTTCAGAGAAGTAAATACCAAACAGGAGAGGTCCCAGGACTGAACCCTGTGGTACACTTGTTTGAAGTCAGATTTGGAGTCTGCAACTTTTACAATGTGGGTTCTGTCAGTGAGCCAGTTGGCAACCCATCTTGTGACGTAGGGATTTATACCTAGTTTAGTAAGTTTAGCTATAATTCCAGAATGGTAGATGGCGTTGAAAGCCTTGGCTAGGTCAAGATAGGCTGTGTGAACCACCTTACCCTTGTCTACGGCTTTGGTGACTGCTTCAAAGAAGTCAGTCAGTTTCAGGAGGCATGATCTGCCTTTCACAAACCCGAACTGGGTGGGGTCCAGAGTTTGGAGGTTACCAATGTCTTTGTTTATGAGTTTCATGATGATATGTTCCATGGCCTTGCAGACCAGGCTCATCAGGCTAATAGAGCGATAGTTCTCAGGATCAGTGGTGGCTCCCTCTTTGTGGAGTGGGATAACTGTTGCTGTGTGCCATTCAGTGGGCACAAAGCCTGATGTGAAGCTATGATTGAATATGGTGCTTAGGTGGGGAGCCAGTTCGTTCTGAAGTTCATGTAAAATGCAGCTTGGGATGTTGTCCGGTCCCATGGATGCTGTGTTTTTGGCTTTAGAGAGTGCATCTTTTACCTGCATAGTTGTGATTACAGGCACTCTGCATTCTTCCTGTATAGAGATAGGCCCTTTAGGGGGTGAGAGGGGGGTAAAGTTAGCACTGAACCTGTTTGCCAGAATGTTGGCAATATCAGTTGGTTCTGTAATTTTCATGCCGTTGTGCTGTAACTCAGAGCAGATCTGGGTGTAGCCATCGAGATTCTTGACATAGCTGTAGAATGCTTTGTGGTTGTCCTTAGAATCAGTGGCGATTTTTTTTCATAGCTAGCTTTAGAGGATCTTATAAGGGATCTTAGCTTCTTACTGGGGCTGACCAGTGAGCTCTTCCACTCATGGGATTTTACTCTCTTTTGCAACAGTTTCTTCCTTCTGTTGTACAGTTTGTTTATGACAGGGGACCACCAGATTGATTTCCTTTTTTTGGAGGATAGCGTCTTGGTTCTGTTTGGGATAGCATGATCCATGCACTTATGTAAGTGCTTAAAGAGTGCATTTGTGTAAGATTCAGCAGTCATAACTGTATTGTCTATCTGCATTGGTGTCATGAAGTTCACCACTTCTGTCTTAAGAAGCATGAAGTTGGCTTTGGAGAACTTTTTGACCATGGTTTCCTTAATGGAGGGTGGGGGCGGGATGTGGATATCAAGGGTGATTAGCTTATGGTCGGATCGGACCAATGAGGAGTTGACTTCAGGTGTGGAACACCGGTCACTCAAGCTGGTAATGACTAGGTCTAGGATATTGTTGTTCCTGGTGGGGGTGTGGATAAGTTGATCCAGGGCATTGGAATTTATGAATTCCAGAAAGCGTTAAGTGAAGGAGTTGGTACATGAGTAGTTTTCCAAGTTAATGGTGGGGTAGTTCAAATCACCCATTATTAGGGTGTTTGGTTGAGCCCTAATATTTTCCAGTATATCAAGAAAAGAGGAGTGGGAATCCTGGGGCATGGTGGGGGATCTGTAGCAAGCTACAATTTGGATTGCAGTTTTGCCCAGAGTTAGTTGCACTTGCATAACCTCGGATGCATTATGCTGAGCAACTAGACTGGAGGTGTGGATATACTTAATGAATATGGACACACCTCCGCCTTGGGTGTTCTGGTCCAGGTTACATGGCCGAAAAGTGTGGTACGAGTTATAGCCTGATAGTGCAGGGGTACTCTCTGGAGCCTTGAACCAAATCGCAGTCACTGCACAGATATCGATGTTCTCCATTTTAAGGAGTGCCACAAGTGAGTGCATTTTGAGATTTAGACTTCTAGCATTGAGTAGCATTACCGTCAGTTTTTGCTTGCCTGTTCCTGTTACCGTTTTAAATTTGTCAATTTAACCTTGCCTAAAAAAGGCACTATAGGGGCGGCAAGGACCTTAGCCAGTATCCAGAATCCCAGGGGTGACATCTCTGGCAAAGCATCATGGTTTGTTGACCATGTCATCCCAGGCAGACAGATACTGGTTCCCCTTAGAATGACACCAGAAGCTTAAATTGTTGAAGTCAATCATTTTGTCCTTGTACTGCGGTATAATTCTGGGTGATGGCAGAATGCTACTCAGAGCTAGGGTCATACCTGCCTGGGCTACAAGATCGGAGAGCTCTTCCATGTCTCTTTTCATGTAGTCCAGGGAGGTACGTCTCCAGTCATTCACACCAACATGGACAATGACAGAGTCATATTTGTACTTGTTGTGGAGTGACCTGAGTGTGTGGGTTATGTGGCGGATCCTGGCACCTGACAGGCAGCTGACAGTAACCTTCTTCTTGTTTAGCCTAGTGAGTGGGGCGTGTTTGGTACATTGTTTTGCCTTATGGGCTGTGGTTGAGTGGCACACTAAGTCTGTGGGCTATGTGTCATTTGGGTTGTGTTTGGGGGTGGAGGTTACTTGCATTTCTGCTTTGGAGCTCTGTGTTGCTTGAGCAGATTATTATTGAGAGCTTCTGCAAATGTTTTTGTGTTTCTATGTGTGGATTTTTAGTGGTGTAGATCTAGTGCGACTATGTGATGTGTGTGGTGTGGTGCAAGTGTTTACCTTCTCCTCTTGACTGTCAAGTTCAGTCTCGGTTGGATAGAGCTTTACCCCCAGTTTGGCTAGATAAGTGCATCTCTCACAGGTTGTAGTGTTGGGTGGTAGGAGGAGAGGCTTGTCTGTGTACATTAGGCAATTGCTACATTGGCCCAAGATGCCCAGATTCATCAGATAGACAGGGAAGAACACTGGGAGCTGACCCTTGGACATGCCTGAATAAAAAACTATTTCCTCTAGTTAAGTGAAGAAATTGAGTACAAGAGCTGTTTTTCTCTAAGCAAGTGAGGAAAGTAAGTACAAAAACTGCTTTCCATTAGGTAATGAGGAAGGTTGAGTGCTGTCGTAATTTGTAGCTTATTTAGTGTTTACAACAAGTTTTGAACAAGTGCTGAGCACAAATAAGCAAATTTAAGTGCTAAAACTAAGAATCTGAATCTGGACTAGACTAGTTACAGGAAAGAAACATGTGCAAATGTCGGCTTTTAAATCAGAAAGTTGAGAGAGATGGAAAAACTGCCCAAATGGCCAATAAACTACAATTTCTGGGCCAGAAACCACTCCTGTTGTGATAGGCTACCTAGTGCTTACCACTCCCACTGATAAGCTAGAAGCCTTCCCTCCAACACAGAAAGTCTTGGGGGCCTCAGAAGCTTACATACAGATCTGGACTGCACTAGTTACAGGAAAGGTAGGAAACAGGCTTAGAGTTTTTTTTTTTTTTTTTTTTACAGAAAAGCAGCTAAAATAGCACTAAAAACAATTCAAGTGCAGTTCAAGCTAGCACACTTCAGTGTGTAGCAGTATTAAAGCAAATACAGTTTAAATAAATGCAATTTATTGAAAATGTATTCTGAACTGAATTCAATTATTGTTTTATTCAACTCCGAACAGTTAAAAAGTGCTAAAAATTTTTTTTTTAGTAAAGTGGAAAGGGAGAAAGGAGGAGCAGAAGATAATTCAAGCTTAACAAACTAAGTGGGTTGGCCTTCTCAAATGTTCTCTCTGTAATAGTTAAAATGAGCTAATGACACTAGACTGAGGAGAGTGTTCCAGACAAAATTTACAGTAGGGTCAGGCAACTGCAAAGTCACCAAGTATAAGAACAAGATACCAACAGGGAGGGTGGGTGGGAATACAGCACCAATATAAATAATAAGCAAATATATAAATACAGTACAGTACAAATTAAGTTGCAAAAAGTGTACTTATCAGTTTGGAATAGATTCCAACTCTGCTCACAGCCAGGAGATCTATCAGCTTTGCACCAATTCACAGAAATGCAGTCTGTACTGGAATTACAACAGAGAAAATACACCGTACACCTCAGGCAATGACTAACAGCTAGGATGTGGGCTGGCTCAACAACCCACTTCCTGAAACTAGCTTCTGAGATACTCTGAGAAAAAAAAACATAGTGGAAACAACAAAGGACAGAAACAATGTAGCTACTGTATAAATAATAAGCAAATATATAAATACAGTAAGGGGCAAATTAAGTTGCAAAAAGTGTACTTATCAGTTTGGAATAGATTCCAACTCTGCTCACAGCCAGATCATCTATCAACTTTGCACCAATTCACAGAAATGTTTTTTAAAGATGTTCTGGCTAATTTATCGTTTTTCTTTTTGTCCACTTAATCTCCACATTAATTGTTGTGTTCATGACATCCCATCCATTTTGTTTTGTCATTCCCTCCTCACCAACCTTTTTTTTCATCCATATTTCCATGTGAACTCCCCTTCCCACATAGCCACATGCTTAGCTACTAAGGTCTCTAAATGTCCTCTGCACTTGTATACACATGTATTATCGTTTCTTCTCCCAAAAGTTAGCCTCCTCTTAGCTTCTGCCTGGTCTGTCCTGACTTCCTTCAATTACATTTCCTCTCCCTTAGTTTCAGTAAACAGGATCCCTATTTTTTAACGCATTGCCCCTCTCTGTCTGTTTTGCCTTCTTCCCGATAACTGCATATTGCAACTTCATATTTCTGCTTTACCCAACATTCTTTTAAACTCCCTTGGTATTGATAAGTCTGTTTTCTGCAGTGGCTAGCACTGATGGTGTTTACTTACTCTATAGAGTTTCTTTGGTAAATATTTTGTTATATTATGTATGTCTGTACTGTCTTCAAAATGTATGACGATAAATGGGAGTAGAGTGTCTTATTTTTATTCTATCATTTTGTAGAGCTTTTGTCTTTAGTCTTTCAGTGAAAATGGCCTTGTTGAGTTAGACATCTCAAGCAGTAAAACAAACTAAAATAATATAACTACACCTTTTATTTCCATGAGCAGGATACAAAATCCTTCCAGAGACATTATTACTACTATTAAAAGATGATGATGACCTGCAAAAAGGTGACCTGGAGAGGAAGCATACCACAGAACACAAGGATAACATTAAAGATAACTTACAGAGTAAGTGTACTGCTTTTTATGTCACTTGTTTGCATTTATTTGTTACTGATATTGATATTATGTTAAAAAACAGAGGAGCTAATTAGAAAATTAAATGTTGTGATGCAAAGAAGTAAGGAAATTTAGGTGAATGCAAGTAGCTGTTTTAAGCATTAGCTGGTTTATTATACTGGCAGTTGAGCTGATCTTGGAAGCTGGTGGATGTCTGGAAAATACTTGATCCAGCTACTTTTGCATGAAGCAAGGAACATTTAATAGCTCTTTTATGGTAATAACCCCAATTCTTTTTTACCCTATGGACTACATGTGGTGATCAGTCAGTGCCCCTTCATGGAATGGTGTTTTAATTAGGGTCAACTAATTTTTTGTAACTTTACCTTTTTGAACAGCATTGACACCTACTGATTTAAGTAAAAGAGCTAAAATAGTGTAGATATATACGCGTGATAGTAGAGAGTTTTTTTGTATAAAAGGATGTAAGTGTGTTGCATCTTTCAGATTTGAGTTTCATTCCTAGGTTATGCACGATTAAATTATTTTATTCTGGGCAATTCATTTAATGAAGCCGTATTGCACCTGTCCAAAAGGAATGTTTTGAGTAAATCAGTAGGTTTCAATTCTGTGTAAAAATGTAAAGTTACAACCCTTACTCGACCCTGATTAACAGGCTACATTCCATGAAGGGGTACTGATTGATCATCACATGTAGTCTGTAGGGGTTGGGGGTAAAAAGACTTTTTCTACTAGGCAAAATCTGGTAAAAACTCAGGAGTGTTTTGAATATATGTTCATATTGCTGTCGACTGACTAAACAATCTATGATTTCTGTGGAACTTTTCAGAATATATGGGATCACTAACTAATCAAAATTTCCATTAAGTTCTGCTAGACTGGAGGAAGTCTGGTCATCTGACAATAGTATGAGATCACAGCAGTAACTGATATATTGACAATTATAGAACCTCTCAGTTGAATGTACAAAGGGAGAAATTTGACCATGAAGAGGGAACCGACTTTTTTAATGTGTGCTGATCATGTGTCACCCAATTTAGGCTATTGTTTAAGCAACAACTCATGTTCAGATGTGGTTAATGTGGGGTTTACCCACACCTGGTGTGATCTAATCATCAAGGTGAAGCCCAACAAGTCAGAAAAAGCCAGCTATGGATAAACCTACAATGTTCTTCATTTAGTTCAGTGGTGCAGTTGTCCTGACTACTAGGATTTCCAGCACACTATGTCTGGACATCCAGCCTGACGTCAGATTGAGAACTATTCCCCCTCTAGGCATAGTGGTATGTTTTCCTCTGGGACATCAAGATGCCTTCAGTATAAAATGGTTGTCTACATATGCTGTAGTAGATCTTTCGTGTCACAATTTACATCAAATGCATCACAGTGTTGGATTCCATTACCTGGTATGGTTTGGCCTGCTCTGGTGCAAGTATCTCATTGGAGAACATCCTTTTTTCTCTTTTCTAGAGGTTCTGGTGTAGTTTTTGTATTTAAAATATAGTTCTTGTTTTCTGATATTGGTCATATGTCATGACCTACAAACTGTGTGTATTATCAGTGGTAGACAATCCTCTACAAAGATTTTTAAAATCGTGTATTTTGTAAAAGTCTAGAGCAAGAGGTTTTGGATTGTAGGAACTTCAAGTGATTCAAATCTAAAACCTTTAGAAGGAGGCAATATTTTCTTCAACATTTTTGTTTAGACAGGAAGAAGCTCAAGGCATTCACCCAGTCTGCGATGATGTATGTGGGATTTTCCTAAGCCTCATTCCCCCCAGAAAGCAGCATTTCAGGAAAAAGGCAGAAAGGGTGATGGAATCAGGCATCCAGTGTTTTGGGTTGGCTCAAGATTGTTGACTCCAGCAAGGTACTTTTGCAGCCCCCAGATTATACTTCTGTTCTTTGTGAGGCCTCTGATGAAGCACCTTTGAAGGCCATTGGATTAAAGGAGGCTATTACATCCCATTGGCCTAACAAAGAGGAACTGACCTTCCCAGACATTCATCACCAGATGCAAGTTGCAGGAGCACATTTTTTAGTTTCCAAAAGGGAAATGGGATTTCTTCTTGTGGAAGGACATTTTGGTTCATGAAGTTAGGCACTCCTATGTAGAGGCTAAATCTTCCAGAGCAAAGAGCCCATCAAAAAAGACCAAAAAAGTGAAACAAAGATCACTAGGACCAAGCTCTTGCAGACATTTGGATCCTAGATGGTGAGTGGGTCTTTATCTCTTTCACAGCCCCTGGCCCACCCAGAGCAATGGACCACCATGGCAGGAGTTTTCTTACAAGCTGTAAAAAGCCTGAAGCCAGGCACAGATCCATCTGTGTCTCGAGTCCCCTTAGGAGAAAGAAGAGGGGATACTCTCATCCTAAGGTAGAAACTGAATCCGCAGAGAGTGAAGTTGAAGAACTAGATTTCTTCCTTACGATATGATACTAACAAAGATCACTGTATTTCCTCTGCTTCTCCCATACAGGAACTCTTATTTGGGAAAACTCTTGGTAAAATGAAAGGACACATCAGAGGTGTGAAAGAGGTGCTGGGCCTGGATGCTCCTAAATCTTTGGCTATTCTTTGAGTTTTGGGGATTCTTTTGGATACAGTCCTTGCAGCCTCCAAGGAACCAGGCACTCAGACCCCTGCTTCCAAGAAACCAGACAGATTTTCTAGGGTTCAAGAGCCTTATACATGTATTTATAAGAATCCTTTGGCAGATCCAGTTGTTGTGTTTGGTCTCAGAGAAAGGGTCTAAATTGGTTTCTGTTCTCTGGAAACCCCCCCCCCCCCCAATGATAAGGAAAGCAGGATGCTAAACAGCTTTGAGAAGAAGGTTTATGTAACTGCCACCCTGGCCTTCAGTGTCATTAACTTGGCCAAGATTCAAACAGCACTCTTTCAGCTAATGAGAGAAAAGCTAGGTGAGGAGCCTGATGGAAAAATTGGCACAGTTCACTCCCAGACTCCAGTCAAATGGCAAAACACCCTGTGGACAGTGAAGCTGATGCTGCATCCAAGGTGGCAGGTATAGGTTTTGAAATCAGGAGACATGCCTGGCGTAGGCTACAGTGTCTTTCAGAGGGTTTCACAGTACACCTTCTCAATGTACCTTTAGACAAAAAACTGCTCTTTTGAAGCCCTAGCAAGTTTTTTAGGAAAATGGAGGAAAAGGGAAAGTTATATAAGAAATTATACAGTTTTTACCTCCCACCCCCACCTGCCAAGGTGCAACAGAAACTACCCCTGTAAAACAGGTCCTTGCTATCAGAAACAAGGTAAAGGAAAACCTGTGAAGAGTAAAAAGAGCCATTTCAAGAAAAACTGGCACAAATAAAGTAAGGGAATGTGTGGGAGATCTCATAGGTGTCAGCTCCCAGGGAGCAACCAAAACTATACGGACCTTCTTCACCCCATCCAACATCCCAAACTCCCACCCCTGCCTTCATATCCACACAACCCAAAACATGCAGGAAGACTTTCAAGGTGCATCCAAAAATGGAAGACAGTCACACAGGACAGGTGGATCCTACAGATTATTTCCAAGTGTTATAAATCAGAATTTGCAAAAAAAAAAAAAAAAAAAAATGCAAAGATGACAGGGATTCTTTGTGTGTAGAAAACACTCCACTTCTAAATCAGTAAAAAATGCTCAGAAACCAAAAAACACACACAAAGACTCGAAAAACGGTCACCATCCACTCTTTACTGTGCTTCTTACTACTTCGGCATAAAGCCTTCCAGGGAATAATCACAAGGATACTGCTTAGTTAAATACAAATCACTAAAACAATTAGCCAATTAATGAGTCATGGTGATGTAAATGCATTAAAACCAAACAGCTGAATGAAACAATTAATTCTAAGTTACTGCTAGCTAATATTTAGTAATAATACAGGTATATAGGTAACCTCACGAAAACCCAGCAAAATGTGATAGAAAATTAATAAAATAACATTTAAAATATAATGCTTATAACCAAAAAATACATTTCAATTAATACTGTTATTTTATACATACAAATCCAATTCCATATTAAGACCATCAGGCCATAAGATTCCATAATTAATAATGTATCTACTCTCCATTCTAAGAAGAGTGATCACATGATCAACACCTTGTATTACATATGGCTTATTTCATACAGTAAAAAAAATAGATCACTAGTATTTCCATTATGAGCAGAATGAAAATGCTGGGCTATAGGGTTATTAAGCCTCATATTCATAACATCACCTAAGTGTTCCATAATCCTTCTCTTGACCATCCGTCTGGTTTGTCCAATGTACCATTTAATGGCCTGGCAATTGCATCCAATGGCATAAACACCACCACTACTATTGCAATTATAAGACCCTAAGGCTCTAAATTCTTTCCCATTAATCAAACTCCCTGAAATTTACCTAGCCTTGTCACATATCTTACATCTTCCATACCTAAAAGTGCCCACTGTACTTACATTATCAGTGACTTTGCAGATAGCCTTCACATTGAGTAACTCTTTTAAATTGGAAAATCTGCGATATGAAAATATAACCCTACCAGTGAAAAACCTCCCCACCTCGTCATCATGTTGGATGATAGGCCAAAACCTATGTACAAGGGCTTTCAAAGTCTCTGAAAAGGGAGAAAACTTGTTAACAAAAAATATATCTTCCTCAGAAACATTTTTAAAACCTTTATAACCATGACCTTTTTTATGGCCTGATGATCTCAAAGGAATAATATCACTTCTGGCCCTGTCTTCAGCTTTTTTTTCAAAATGTACTTAGTATAACCTCTGCTGGCTAGTTTGGATGCGACTAAGTCAAACTCTCTATCCAAAGTTGTTTTAACATTACCACCAATACGCTTGTATTCTCCAAAAGGTAGAGAATTTAGTAAATGTCCTGGATGCATACTGTCTGCACTTAAGACGTTATTGGCTGCTGTGTCCTTATAAAAAGGTCTAAAAGAGACCTTGCTGTCCTTACCAACAAAAAACTCCAGATCTAAAAATTATATGCTCTCCCTGTGAGTTGTATAAGAAAATGTAATACCACACTGATTCTGATTAACTTCCAACATGAACTGTTCAAATTGACTAATTTCCCCTCTGCATACAAAAAACAAATCATCACTATATCATTTGAAAACTACCACATTCTGAACAAAATATGTATTCATATAAATATATCTGTGCTCAAAAAAAAAAACATGAAAATTATAGCATATGACTGGCCATATGATGCCCTTATTGATATACCTGTTTTTTGTAAAAAAATAAGAATCCTCAAACATGAAAATATTATGAGTCAGTGCAAATTCTAGAAGCTGTAATAAGAAATTAGTTCTAGGTCCTTCCCCCAACAACTTAGTTACAACTTCTAAACCCCACCAATGGAAGATGTTGGTATATAAAGATTTTACATCCACACAATCCCAGAAGTATTCCTTCTTCCATTCCATACCTCCCATAGCATCAGATAGCTCTTCACCATTTTTAATACACGAGGGGACACGATTTAGATGTTCCTTTAACTGTGCATCCAAAAATATCCCCACATTCTGAAGGTACCCCCTCACCCCTGACACTATGGGCCTACCGGGAGGATTCAATAAATCTTTATGTACCTTAGGAATTGCATAAAACCTAGCCATTTTGGGTTGTTTAATATGCAATGTCTTGACATCTTGGGGAAAAAAAAACATAGTCTCTCTCCTTTTTCCAATAAATTTAACAAAGAGCCATTGTAAACATCCAGAAAATTTGTGTGTAACCGTTCATAAACACAATCTTCTTGTAACAAATTCTCCACCATTTGGTTGTATCCAGACCTTGACATAATCACCCAGTTTACCCCCCTTATCAGCCTGTGTAAATGCATAACTATCATTCAAACTGCGTAAATGCCTTAAAGCCTCCTGTTCATTCTTTTCTAAATTATGGGGCTTATAGCTGCCATAAAACTTCCTATATTCTTTCTGTACTTGTTTGCATAAAACCTTTTCAAAAGTTGTTATCGCTGAAGATGTTCTGGGGGGGGGTTAAAGGAATTAACATATGGGACCCTAGGAATTTTAAATTTCCCGTAACCAGTTCTAAATGAAAAACCACCTGTGCCATCATCTACATTATCTTCATATTCGCATTCATCTATAAAAATATCAACTAGTTCATTCTCATGCAATGATAAATTCAGGAGTGTTTCATCATCAACAGAACTGCATGCATCATCATTGGCATGAGATCTACTAAAAAATGCTTTCAGGTACAATTTACGAAAAAAACGCCCTAATTCCAGCATAATGTCAGCCACATTAGGAAAATATGTAGGTACAAATTTTACCCCCCTTCATCAACAATGTACACTGTTGTCAGTTTGTAAATCTGAAAGATTAATCACATTCAAAACATCACCATGACTCACCCTCTTGACCATCATTATACATATTATTTATTACATACCTGTTATTTTCAGAAATATGTGCCACATTTAACAAAGCTGTAACAACTTGAACATCATTGTATTTACGTTGTCCAACATTAAAGTCACTAGTCGTTTTATTTCTTCCTATTCTGCAATCTCTGACCACGTTTACTTCTTACTTGCTGGGGACTGCCATGCTGTATGCTGTTCTGCTGCACTTGTTGTTCACCCCCACGTTTTGTTCACCCCCCCCCCCACGTTTAACTCTTTGAATGATTCCTGCCATTGGTGCTAGTACTTGCCTCCATTGATGAAAATGAACTACGAGATCTTCCAGACACATTTTTTTAAGGTGGACTTGCTTCTACAAGGTTTTCACTGCCATTGGAAGATGAGATTATTTTTATAGTCCTGATTATCTCTTTCCAACTTATTATACTTCCATTCGATGATCAGTCTTTGTGTGTGCTTTTTAGGGATTCCTTGTGTGCCAAAAGGTCAAAGGCATCTGAACGCCCATTCTGGAGAGCTTTCCTGCATTAGGGACTTTAGAGCCAGTACACATAAGAGAACAAAACAAAGGCTTCTACTTAAAAATTTAGTTTGTAGGGAGGAATAAAACTATACACCTTGACTTGCCTCCCCTTTGAGTAAAAGTCTCACCATCAGTCTAGAAGATGAAGAAAGACTGAACTCCCCAGGCTCCTTCATCATGCCCTCATTTATGGAGTTCTGTCACATGATGAAGAAAAGGACTGGCACATAGCTCACAGTGCTTCACCCCTGACAGCTGCAGGATGAAGTTCTTAAACCTCAGACCTGCTTTATGGTCTTTTCCCTGTGGAAATCCTTACGGATGCTCCCAGGTCTGTGTGGGACAGTTCTGACACAGTGGAAGTGAAGCTGGATAAAATTATAGGGGGCATCTGGCAGACTTTGCTCCACCCAGAAATTGGAATATTTGATTGCAGACACCAAAGCTGGATTTGATTGTAAGTGCAGCAGCCATAAACCGGGCTTCCACTGCAAACTATCCATCCACCCATCCATCCATCAGTAAGGAACTTAGGATGAGGTATAGAGCTGGGAAGTGTTTCTTTATAATCTCTGTACTATTCTTGAGGATGCCAAGTTGTCTCACCCATATAGTTTACTTTCAGAAGGATCTCCTTGACTAAATACACCAGGATACCTCTACTTACCAGGCAGCTGTGGGGAGTTTATGAATGTGTGGCAGATGTTTCCTGGTTTCAGCATGCCTTATTGCTTCTGTTACTGTAGCAGCTACCTTAACAAAGAACTGGTTAGCAATATAATGGAAGCGTTGTGATGGAAAAATCACTGTTGAACATTCTAGGGACTGAGCAGTCCCTAGTGCCTGCAGCACAGATCCAACCTGTTATTGAGGTCATCCCACTTCTTACAGATCTATCACCAAGCTAAGTCATGACTTTTGTTTTTCTAGTTAAACTTTATGCCAGACTGGCAACCTTGAGTTCTAACAGAATAAAATTTCAAAGTAGCAGTTCATAAAAAGGATCTTACTAATGTCTGTTGTCAGAAATAAATTTATACTTGTGCAATAAACACTTATAAAGTGGGTGTAATAAAAACATATATTTCACACAGAATGTAGATATTTATGTACGCCGTGTACATCATCATCCGTTAGTGTGTCACTACTCTGCTCATATCGTCATTCTGTGGATGTCGACTGATATTGATCACTGCAGTATGCATATGATGAATCTCTGCAATATTTAGGGGGACAAATCTATGCAAACTGTACATACAGCACCATCACTAATTAATCAGTTAGAAAAAGTAATGGGGCATTTTTAAATTGCCGGCTACTGTGTCACATAGGTTCATAGGTTGGTACTGGGCTATCTGCCCGAAGGCATATATTAGCCCAGCCACATTGTGCGTTATTCACCTCCCCTTTAGTATTTCCCTAGACCCTTATACTAGCAGCTAGTACCCTTGGTCCCTATCTAGTAGTGCTGTTGGTGTGATCCCCGGTGTGAACTTTCTGTTACCCATCCACTCATCAAGGTTCCTCTTGAAGAGTGATAGTAAGGGGCTCTGTCTTATGTAGATCGGGACCCTGTTCCGTAGTATGGGAAGTCTCTGCAAAGGGACACTTTCCCTCCAGCATGTTCTATTCATTGTTGTGTTGAGGTTTATATCCCTAGAGCATGTAGCTCGAGTAGATTTGGTTTTGCTAAGATGGAGCAAGTTCAACAATTCTGGGTTGGACATGGCTCGCTCTGTATGTTAGACAGAGATCGCCTCTGAGAAAGCGGTATGCAAAAGAGAACAGTCTTCGCTTTTTCAGTCGTGCTGCATAGGGCAACTGTTTGAGGCCAGTAATCCTCTTGGTTAGGTACCTTTGTGGTCTCTCCAGCTGCTGGAGATGTCTAGCCAGGTACATTCCAATTGGTACGTAATTTCCTGCTTCCCTTACCAGCCACTGATTGGTAAACAGGCTCTTCATTTTGGGGCACATGAGTCCTTTGGCAAGGAATACATATAAAGAGAAGGAGCACTTGGAGTTGCCAAGGTGCTTTCATCTTTTCTGATCAAAACTGGATAGGACATGGGAAATAATTTAATCGGGTTATTAAAAGGCAGGAAACCTATGTGGGTCATGTGACTAATTGTATTAGCATATCAAAACAATTAATTCTGTAATAAAATAAAACATTAGTTAGGTGGTACAGTTTTATCACCATAGATGTGTTTATTTTGTATTGAGATTTATGGGGGGAAATCAAGAAGCATTTTGAGTTCACTTGGTTGAAGAATTCCAAAACTATTATAATATTGCAGAGCTTCTTAAGTTGATATGCAGTACCTGGGTTTTGTCTGGGGATTGCATTCATTTGTATTGCCTCAAGAAGTATACATTCTAGAAATTGTTTGAATATTTAATTTACAGAAGTTATGACTTGAAAGAAATTCTGTTAATGGAGTAACATTTTAATGTATCTGCTACAAGTTTAATTATGGAGCAGTGCTCTTCTTAAGGTTACATGAAGAAAGTAAACTGGAGGCAATTCGAAATGCATCTCATACAGTCAAACCAGTCTACAAACACGCAGATATGTAATGGCTTGTTGTGTGTGTGTGTGTGTGTGTGTGTGTGTGTGTGTGTGTGTGTGTGTGTGTGTGTGTGAGACAGATATATAAATGGGCTGCTGATCGACAGAGTGAATGACTGACAAATGCTGATAGTCATTCTGTTCATCAAAATTTTTAAGATTTCAAATAAACAGACCATCAAATGTTGGTGAGGTAAGGTAAATGTGGATTTGAGAACATAATGCTGAAACCTTCAGTTAATGAAGGTTTCGGCATCAGTGGCTATGAGTGTTTCTGTGAGTGTAGGCAGGTTATGGCAGTGTTAAATGAGGGCATAGCTGTAGTGTAGGAGTCTGTGTTCGGCCATCACCCACCTGAAAATTGAACAATAAGCATCGAAAGTTCACTCACTGAACTTTCATTTCAACGACAGAGTAAGTAACTACTTGTCCAACACTTCCCCATCTCACACACAGAAGTGTTTCAAACCCATCAAGGTGGGGGGCATTGCCCCCCACATCTCCCTTACTATATATACTAAATTCAAGACCACACTACAGTGGAGATAAGGGGTTTGAAACACTTCCATGTGTGAGACAGGGAAGTGTTGGATGAGTAGTCACTTACCTGTCGATAAAATGAAGGTTCACTGAGTGAACTTTCAACGCTTATTGTTCGATGTTCAGCCGTTTGATGGTTAGGCCATTCGATGGCTGACAATAGACCTGTAGTGTAGTGTATGTGTGCGTTAGTGTGTGTTTGCTTATGTCTGTGTCCAAGCTGTCTAGACTAGCAGCAGTGTTACAGAAAGAGTTTTTGAATAGTAAGTTGCAGAGTTGCAGCTAAGGACAGGGATTGGGTTAGCAGTTATTAGTAAGGTGGACACGAGGCGTGATAACTCTAACCCTACCACTGTCTGTAACCCTCACCATGCAACTTACCTTTCAAAAACCCTTTCCATACCACTGACAATATTTAGACAAATATGATCTAAATATATGCTGGGGTTTTGGTATTCCAATCGCAAAAGGAAACTATACTTCAATTTGTGACTGGTTTTAGTTTTGATGTTTTTTGAGTTTTTCAATATGTTGAATTTTGGAGTGCTGATTGTGATATAAATATATAGAAATAAATACGGTCTATAATAAAATGGTGATTTTTAGTAATTCCCCTTTTCATTATACTGAAAAAACACTCCATTGAACCATACATAAAAAAGAAACTCATAGAAAATGTAAAATCAGTACTTTTTTTTTTTTTTTTTGCAGGGGGCAAGCTCCCTCACACCCCTCCCTGCACTATTTTAATATACCAACTCCGATATTTCAACAGTGGGGTAAAAGTCCCATAACCCACTATGCACGCACTTGCAAATAACGGCTACAGTGCCACAAATAGACAGCAATGTAAGTGAATCTAACAAAAAGATTCACTTACACTGCTGTAACCAAAAGAGATACATGTGGATAAACAACTGCATACATCGATGTACTGCTGGATGTAAAGCAGCAAATGCAGTGTTCAACCATGTCAGTCTCAAGAGTTACAGATGCAGAATTGTAAGTTGATAGTTCAAGAATGAATCAAGAACACTTTTATAATATGCTGTTCTGCCTTATAAAGGGAAGCCTGCTGTCAAACACTTGTGTGCGCACACACACGCGCACACACACACACACACACACACACACACACACACACGCACGCACGCACACACACACACACACACACACACACACACACACACACACACACACACACACACACACACACACACACACACACACACACACACACACACACACACACACTCACACACACACACACACACACACACACACACACACACAGACACACAGACACTCACACACACACACTCACACAGATCATTAGTTAGATGGGATACTTAACCTATTACTGAAAATAATTTATAGCATAAGTAATGTGAATTGAATGGCTGAAGCTCACAAATGCTAATCAGGAATGTTCTAGATTTTCCTTTGATGTCTTCTTGTATTTTCCTTGCATGATGTCACATTGCTGCTTTTAACAAATCTACCTTATGTTTCTGAGTAGAATCCAACAATCCTTTTGGAAGTAGGAGGAATCATGCTATTTAGTATACAAATTTTATGCAACTTGTCTATCCAGATTTTTGATTGAATATACCTACTTTTCAAGAGCCTTTGCCCAAATATTCAGTGTCTGCAATTTGAAAGGTCTAAGGATGGATCATATGAAGATCTAGAGGATTGAGATAAAATACAGCTACTCTTTGAAGCCAAATTCTGACAAAGAATAAGTCAGAACTACTTAGATGTTTTCAGCAATGATGTTATTAATAGCAGAGCAATATCTGTTTATTTTTATAAAATACTAATAAGTAATATGTTTTAGGTATCATAAGCACAGAGTGCAGTGCAAGTTGCAGTCAGCAACCATCACTTGGGACACCTCGCTTACATCACCAGATGGAGAATGTGCTACATGTTCAGTCTGTGAAGGACTCCCATGAGCTTCACCTTGCTCCTGTACCACAGCTCCATTCAGGAAGTAACAGCAGTACTGAAAGTGGCAATCGAGCACCCCAGTTGCATCACCCAAGACAGAAGCTGCAACAGCATGCTGAACCTGTGAAGGCTGACAGTAAGCTTAATATCAATCCTGTACCACAGCTTCACTCTGAACACAACTTTTGCAAGAGCACTGAAAGCGGCAAAAGTCGGAGAGCTTACACAGGAGAGAAACCATATAAATGTGCTGAATGCAGTAAATGTTTCAAACAAAAGAAGCATCTAACATACCATCAGAAAACTCACATTGAGACTAAACCATATAAGTGTACTGAATGTGGTAAGTGCTTCACATATCACAGCAGTCTTCGACGGCATCTTGTAATTCACACCGGCGAAAAGCCGCATAAGTGTACTGAATGCCATAAGTGTTTCACATCTCTCAGTAATCTTCGGCGTCACCATGTAATTCACACAGGCGAGAAACCATATAAATGTATTGAATGTGGTAAATGCTTCTCATCTCCTCGTAACCTTCAACAGCATCTTGCTGTCCATGCAGGCGAAAAAGCATATAAATGTACTGAATGTAGTAAGTGCTTCACACATCTCAGGAGCCTTCAGCAGCATCGCGCTATTCATACAGAAGAGAAGCCATATAAATGTCCTGAATGCAGTAAATGCTTTGCGTGTCCCAGCAATCTTCGCCACCATCGTGTAATTCATACAGGACAAAAACCATATGAATGTGGTGAATGTGGTAAATGTTTCACACAAAAGTCATACCTAAAATACCACCAGAGCTCCCACACAGGAAATAAACCATATAAATGTACTGAATGCAGTAAGTGTTTCTCATTTCTCAGTAGTCTTAAAAATCATAGTGCTGTTCATACGGGCGAGAAGCCATATAAATGTGATGAATGTGGTAAGTGCTTTACGCAGAAGGGACACTTGATGCACCATCAGTACTCACACACAGGTAATAAACCGTATAAATGTGTTAAATGCAATAAGAGCTTTGTATTTTTCAGTAACCTTCGGCAGCATCTTGCCATTCATACAGGAGAGAAACCGTATAAATGTGCTGAATGCAGTAAATGTTTTACACGCCTTGGTAATCTTCGACAGCATCAGACCCTTCACACTCGAGACAAACAGATCAAAGTATATGTTGTACCATTTCTAACAACAAATTAAAAATCTCAGCTCAAGAAAAAAAAAATAGATGTATGCAGATAAATATATAACAATACAAAAGAAGGTTAGTGTTGACACCCAAAACATTTTATGTGAAAATGGCAAAAAAAAAACACTAGCAACACCACCTAAAAAGAAGAAATTACTAAATTACTGAAGAATGTCAACAAACAGTCTATTGATAAATAAAACAGGTAAAAATATAAGAAATTGTAAGAGAGGATTGGAAGTGAAATTAAGTAAGTGTTGGCGAGACTGTTACAAAATTAAGAAGCCCTCCTAATTGGAAATATCAGGTCCAGGTACTTTATGTACCATCTGGATAAAGGTACTAACATTTTGGCTGCATGCTTTAACATTGAGAAAAATTATCTTTCTGCATTTTCTGAAGTGACACTAGACTGGTAAAACAATGGGAGAAACTTTAGTTCTTAAAAGTGAACCTGTAAGCAATCCTAAGAATTATCAACTGATAACTTAAGGTATGTGCACAAACCAATGCAGATGGTACAGTTGTTTACATAAAATGTTAATCGTGGCACAGGAGTAGAAAGGTAATAAAAGGAAATCAGATGGGACCAATGATAAGTCCAACCTAAATAGAGTTATAAGAAAAAACACTGAAAAGGACTTGTATCCACATGGAATCAAAGATAGCTAAATACAGTTATAAGAAAGTCTGCTAAAAAGGTCTGGAACCCAGGTGTGGCATGGATTGTTTAGAGAATAAAAAGAATTTGGCAGAGTTCCACATTACTGGCTTGTAGTATAATTATAGATGTGTAAGATAAAACACGCATTTATAAATTAAATTACAGTTACTATGAAAAAAGTGGTAAAACATTTAAGAGTTGAGTAATGGATAAGGGTAAAGTATTATCACAAGTGTAAGAACCCATTGAGGGATATACCATGGTGATAATTCATCAAAACTGCTGTTTTGCCTTGTTCTCAACCCATTAAGTTACTCATCAGAATAGACTGTGAATCAGCTTAACTTCTGGAAACTGATCTTAGCAAATGACATCTTACTTACTTTTTGTGAATAGCCTAATCCTCTGTCATCCTACACCAATAGTAAAGTGGAAGCAAGAAAAACAGAAGTAGTCAAAGGAAAAAGAACAAAAATAACATTAATCGTTGAAATAGTTACACCTAGAAATTATAGTTTCCTACATAATGGCATTTACAAAGTCACAGAATATCAGGATATGCAAGCAGAAACTAGTACAATGTGGAATAAAGACACAGTACATTGGTAGTAGGAGCAACGTGGCTAAATATGGCTAATGGTATTTTCAGGCTTATATAAATATGCTGTTAATACTTACAAGTATGAAGGATCTGCAAAAGGAGGCAATTTTGGGTGCTTGGCAAACATAAAAGACTGAAACAATACAATTTTTCATGAACTTTAATCATAGCCTAATTCAGAAATGGGGTCCATTCCTGTCATATTAGAAACCGTAAACATTTGGAGAAATTAAAACGTGAGAGAGAAAATGCTTCATGTTTATTAAATGGTATATACAAAACTAGTGCATTGCAAGATTATATATTACACAGTCTGGAGGACGTGTGGACCTCTTCAAAATTGACTATATTTATTGCTCTGCAGTCATGGGATTACATATATATATCAGCAGAACAAACAGACTTGTTTTCTTCATGGTTTAGAACCTTCATTAAGTTGACATTGTTGCACAAACCAGAAGAATCACTTCAGAACTTGATGTGGAAAGAAAAGGACAAGTAGACAAAACAAGGTAGAAGCCAAAGGTGGTGTGTGTGTGTGTGTGTGTGTGTGTGTGTGTGTGTGTGTGTGTGTGTGTGTGTGTGTGTCTGTGTGTGTGTCTGTGTGTCTGTGTGTCTGTGTGTGTGTGTGTGTGTGTGTGTGTGTGTGTCTGTGTGTGTCTGTGTGTGTCTGCTTGTGTCTGCGTGTGTGTGTGTGTGCGTGTGTGTGTGTGTGTGTGTGTGTGTGTGTGTGTGTGTGTGTGTGTACATCAAGACCAGAAGAAAATTAAGGGAAATTGGAATGTCCAGCTGTTGTAGGATTGTAATGGTATTGAGAACTGCAGGAACAGCCACAATTTCTTCAAAATTTAATGTATGACTGGTGTAAGACAGGTGAGTTTAAACTTAAAGATTAAAGGTTAATTATGACAGATGAATATATTGGATTATGTATACAGCTGGCTTACAAAATCTGTAGAAAATGTGGGTAATACATACAGATGTAGGTTCTGCAGTACAGAACTAGAAACAGTCACACATCTTGTTGCTGATTGTGATGTACTTAAGACTTAGGATTTGTATACTGAAAGGTACAATAATGTGGCAGAACTGTTACATTAGAGATTGTATAAACACTACACTATTCAGGTAGCTGAGAATCGCTATAAACATGCACTGTAAGTCATTACTGGAGATGAAGTACTGATTACATGGGATCATCCAATGCCAACAGTTAGTAGAAGCAAGAAAAAAACAGTTATTGTCACTGAAGAATAAAAGGACAAAAGTAAAATTACATATTGAAATAGCTTTATCTAGTGGACTGCAGTGTCTTGTATCCCAAATAACAGGATATGTGAGTAGAAACCAGAGCAGTATGGAATCAAGACAGGCCTATATTGATTTGTCGAAGTTTCAAAACTTTGAAACTGATATGGTCGGCACCATATAATCGAACGTTTTAACAGAAATCTCCATAAGGGAAGATTTCCCTTTACTGCACTGTAGTGCAATCTCGGAGTTGCTATATTTAAGTAGCAGGGGGGCTTGCCCCCCTGCTTGAAACATTTAGGTAAGTTATTTTTTTATTTTTTGTTTTTTACATATTTGAAGTTTTAAAACTTCAATGATATGGTCTCGACCATATTAGATTCAATGTTTTAAAACTTTGATTATGTGAAATAGACATATCAAGACACCCAGAGAGTTCCAACAATAGTAGAAGCAGTTGAGCTAGTGACAAAAGAATTGTTGAATGTACTTAAATATATTTCCAATAGAAGTGGTTCCATATGAATTGTGGAAGGAGGCAATTCTAGGGCCACTGAATGTGCTGAGGAGAGTAGTGTTGGTAACCATCGAAAACTGAAGCGATACTAATTTCACTAACTTTAATAATACTCTGACTTTAGGAATGAAGACCATTTGTCTTGGTTTAGAAACCCTAAACATTTGGAGAAAGAGAGGACCTATAGGAATACATTGAATTGTATTAAGTATTTCATGTGTCACATCAATTTTTGACTACATCAGGACCTTCAGCATTTGGCTTTGATACAAGTGCAAAAGAAGTGAAAAATGATAGGGGAATACATACAAAATCATGCACAAAATGTATAAAAATTGAGGTATAGCCATTGCAAGCTCTGTGTTGCAGAACTATAAACAGTTGTTCGGGTCTATATCATCCTGGAGAACTCTTAAAAGTTCGAACTTCATATGGACGACACCATATGATCGAACTTTTAAAAGTTTGAATGTTTCAATGGAGATCTCCATACAGTGCAGAATGGGAAGATTTCCTTTTCTGCACTGTAGTGTGATCTCGGAATTGGTATATTTAAAGAGCAGGGGATGTGGGGGGGGGGCGCAAACCCCACATGGGGGGGGGGTGCAGGGAGGCTTGCCCCTACTTAAACCATTCAGGTAGGTTTTTTCCTTTGGTTTATTTTTTTTTATTACATTTTCGCAACTTTAAAAGTTCAATCATATGGTGTCGACCATATGACGTTCGAACTTTTAAAAGTTCGATTATGTAATGTAGACACCAGTTATACACCTTGTGTCTATGGTATACTTGGATCTGAAGATTTGTCTACTGAAAGAGGTTTATAATGTGCCAAAGTTGGTACATAGAAAACTGTGCAAAAATTACAGTTGTAGAAGTAGTTGAAGAGCACTGCTGGAAGCATACAAGAATGAACTACAATGTATTAACAAGCAGTCATCTCACAGATCCATTCAGTATCGGTTGTCAAAAGTAGCAGCAAGAAAGCAAGACATTATACCTGAAATAAAAATGTAAAATAGAGAAATACTCAGTAAAATAACTACGCCTGTTGATTACAGTGTTTGGTGTATGTCATGCATTGTTAAACTGCACTATAATTACTTTGAGAAATTGACACACTACTTTAAAATTGTACCATGTCAAATGGTATAGTATTGTTTCAGGTATAATATTTCTGTGTGATTCTTTCTCACTATTGTTGTTTTTCCTTGAGCATAGTCAGTTTCTTGACATATTAAGCTGTGGATGCAGTTCACAAAGAAAACCAATGAGGTTCCTCCTCATCTTGTTGTAGATGATATAAATCTATGTAGGTAATTTTGAATAATCTGGAAATACCACAGCAAATGTTAAAACCTTTTTTCAGGTGGTATAATGTTTGATCTAATTAAATGTGGAAAATCAGATTGGAAACATTTAAAATTAAAAGAAATGCATTGAGGAGGAGTGTGTATGTATCAGGGAATAAAGGAAGGATCAGCATTACAATATCAATAACTGAGAACAAAAATTAGTAAAAAACACTTCAGAATACTGAAGCTATCTCTGTAAAATATTTTGACATTTAGGAACAAAGTTCAGGCTGTAAATCCACCTTGCACTCCTCAATCCATCATGTAGGTGTGATGTGATCAAAGTCCATGAAAAATAAATCTTACAGAAGAGCAAAAGAAGTAATTCATGTTAGCACTTGATATGTCAATGTTAGTTGTACTGTATGTTATTAGTACCAGCATACCTCTCAACTGTCCAGATTTTCACAGACTGTCCAGATTTTTGCCTCATATTTCTGGTCTGTTCCCCATAAAATTTGTGGTTTTCTGGAAAACCACTGTGGATTGAAATCACTAAGTAATTACAGATATTTGTGGTTCAGACTTCATATCCTTCAGAAAATGCATGCCAATGTAAAACCTGTGATTCTATCAACTTTTTAAGTTTATAAAAACAAAATTTAAAATCTGCCCCTATTTTTTTGTCCTTTGTCCCATCATTATTTTTGCTTTTGTCCGGATTTCTTGTGTAAGAGGTTGAGAGATATGAGTACCAGAAGCATTGCCTGAAAAATTGGGAAAGCAAAACCACAAATATGTTTGGAAGGATGTTGTTGTTTTGAGGTCATGTGACTTCAAACTTAGAGTATGTAAAATTGTGGGTACAATGTAACACCTCTTCCACACTGGCAGTAGCAGGAGGTGTGCTCCTTTCGTGAACACGCCCTTGAAAAGCTGCGTTTATGTCTCTGCTTTCACTTTTTGTTCCAGATTGCTTTTATTTTCAGTTCAGAGTTAACTGTAGAACCATGAAAACCTGTATATTGCAATGTTGTGTGTCAGCCAGCTGCAGAGAAGCATCAGTGTTCTCAACACTGATGATATGTACAGGCCTGCAGATGTGGAACAGTATATATTTCTGTTGCAACCCTTACAATTTAAGTTGTAAACCACGTAGGAAACAATCCTAAGAAGACAGCCATTCCCAAAGTTGTAGAATCATCTCATGTGAGAGTCGAACTGTATTCTATGCCAGAAATTGGTTAAGAAATGGATAGCAAAAGAAAGTGCAACAATAAAAAAGTAAAAAGATCAAGATCTAAATAGGAAAAGGAAGTGTATAAAAAAAAAAAATAAAATTATATATAGTATATATATATGGTTTACAATCAAAATCCTGAAGGCTCGAGTCCAAAAGTTGTTAGGGCGAAAGGCAGTTTTCAAAGATGCACAATGCTGAACTGGAATAATATGACTCCATAATAACGAAAGTAAAGCTTGATTCATTATTATGAGTTTGGCACTGTGAACGAAGATCGCAGTACAGAGAGGATCAGGGAATTTACCCCTTTCCTTACTGTGGTGCGATCTCTAAGTTGGTATATATAATTTCCAGATGGTGTGGAGGGTGCAGGTGGTCTTGCCCCCCCCCCCCCCGGCCAAACATAAAAGGACATGCGTACTTTCGAAACCAGAATTCTGGTATGTCAAATGTCGTGTTTACGACGTTCAACATTTAGGCTAGATTTTGTTTTCATTTTCGGAATTTTGGTTCAATGTTTTGAGGGCATATTGTTTTGACTTTGAGAGTTTGATAGTAAATATATATATATATATATATATATATATATATACATATGTATATATACTGAAATTTTGATATCATTACAGTAAATTTGCAGAGCAACTATGTGTTGATGAGAAGACCTTAAACTAAAAGATAAAAAACTAATAACACCACCTCAAAATAACTTCAGACAAAAGAGAAATAAACACGGGCTCTGTAGCATAGAACCCAATTTACATGCCTTCTGTATGTCTTTTATATAGACAACTGTCCAGACTTTGAATCATACAAGTGGTTGAGAATCACTTGAAATATCCTCAAAAATATTTAAAATGAAGAGGAAATTATCATGAGATACAGCACCAAATGGTAAGATAATTAAAGCAGTAAAGCTGTATATTGTAGATGATTTTCAAAAGGACAAAGTAGCAGAAGTTATTTAAATGCAAATTATAGTGATTTTAGTGTCATTATAGAGTGTGAAGAGTTGCAAACAGAATCTAAAGCGATACAGAACAAGAATACCCTGATAATTCAATAGTCTGGAAGTCACGCAGATAAAACAATTTTTAAGCATAAAAAAACTACAGAATGAAGCAGTCCATGGTATGTTCTAGCATCAAATATTGAATCAATATAGATTTCTTGAACTATAAATGTGCGCAGACTTAATAATGTGGTACATTACTGCTGCAGCATTAAAGGGCCAATTCCAAGTCATTCTCTGCTGTGAAGAGTCACACATATCCATATTACTTACATGTTTTCAAATTGTCTTTCTCAGCCTGCTTCACCTCTGCCTTTGTTGGGGGTAGGTGTACTTGAGAAGTTAACAGATTCACAGTACATTTCAGATTATGACTGCACCTAAAACTCTTCAGTCTGCACATGTCATATGCATTAAAGATCTTGTTTATTGCTGCTGTGATTTTTGTGTTCAGACTTTTACCATTACCTGCATTAAAAATCTCCTTGGCTAATTCTGTGATGTTTGTGTTCAGACTGCTGCCATTATCTCACTGAAGATCACTAGTTCTGTGATGTTTGTGTTCAGACCGCTACCATTATCTCACTGAAGATCATTAGTTCTGTGATGTTTGTGTTCAGACCGCTGCCATTATCTCACTGAAGATCATTAGTTCTGTGATGTTTGTGTTCAGACTGCTGCCATTATCTCACTGAAGATCATTAGTTCTGTGATGTTTGTGTTCAGACTGCTGCCATTATCTCACTGAAGATCACTAGTTCTGTGATGTTTGTGTTCAGACCGCTGCCATTATCTCACTGAAGATCACTAGTTCTGTGATGTTTGTGTTCAGACTGCTGCCATTATCTCACTGAAGATCATTAGTTCTGTGATGTTTGTGTTCAGACTGCTGCCATTATCTCACTGAAGATCATTAGTTCTGTGATGTTTGTGTTCAGACCGCTACCATTATCTCACTGAAGATCACTAGTTCTGTGATGTTTGTGTTCAGACCGCTGCCATTATCTCACTGAAGATCACTAGTTCTGTGATGTTTGTGTTCAGACTGCTGCCATTATCTCACTGAAGATCACTAGTTCTGTGATGTTTGTGTTCAGACTGCTGCCATTATCTCACTGAAGATCATTAGTTCTGTGATGTTTGTGTTCAGACTGCTGCCATTATCTCACTGAAGATCACTAGTTCTGTGATGTTTGTGTTCAGACTGCTGCCATTATCTCACTGAAGATCATTAGTTCTGTGATGTTTGTGTTCAGACTGCTGCCATTATCTCACTGAAGATCATTAGTTCTGTGATGTTTGTGTTCAGACTGCTGCCATTATCTCACTGAAGATCACTAGTTCTGTGATGTTTGTGTTCAGACTGCTGCCATTATCTCACTGAAGATCATTAGTTCTGTGATGTTTGTGTTCAGACTGCTGCCATTATCTCACTGAAGATCATTAGTTCTGTGATGTTTGTGTTCAGACTGCTGCCATTATCTCACTGAAGATCATTAGTTCTGTGATGTTTGTGTTCAGACTGCTGCCATTATCTCACTGAAGATCATTAGTTCTGTGATGTTTGTGTTCAGACTGCTGCCATTATCTCACTGAAGATCACTAGTTCTGTGATGTTTGTGTTCAGACCGCTACCATTATCTCACTGAAGATCATTAGTTCTGTGATGTTTGTGTTCAGACCGCTGCCATTATCTCACTGAAGATCACTAGTTCTGTGATGTTTGTGTTCAGACCGCTACCATTATCTCACTGAAGATCATTAGTTCTGTGATGTTTGTGTTCAGACCGCTACCATTATCTCACTGAAGATCACTAGTT